>NC_056744.1:153031810-153155986 GCF_019279795.1 Protopterus annectens | reverse complement strand
GGGGGATTTAATCTGGAAGTTTCCTGAGATATACTGCTTTACAAGGGCTAAAGCAATACATTTTTGGCATTTAGTTTCAGTACATGATTTTGGCACCAAACATTCTTACAGAATGGCCAAGTCATTTTACAGTGCTTTGATAATGGCTTTTACTACAAGGAAAAAAGAAAACACATTATTATGCGTGTGTCTGTGTACACACGATATATTATATACATATACACACACACGCGTATATATTTCAAATATACACACATACATTATCTATAGCAAATAAACTCCTGCTTGCATTGTGATAGTTATCACCCCAAGTATCAAAAGATGGGCTTTATAAAGAGACCACTTGTATGACTGACTCATGCCATTCTGGCTAATTTGCTGAAGAGGCTCATACCTGCAGACAAGTTTCAAGAAAGGGGTTACCCACATATATAATTTTTTTAATATATTTCAACATGTGTATGACAAGACAATTAAGGGAATTTATAAACCCTTACTGGGTAGTGACAAGACATAATATTGACAATATACAAGCAATAACACTAATAAATACAACTGTAAATACTGTTACAGGATTGAGAATATTATACTTGGGACTTGCATTAACAACTACAGGGATGTGTTTACACATTTTGGGAACATGTTCCAAACACTGGTTTGAACCCGAAGTTTGTATACAAGGTTATGAAATTTGAAAAACATTCCTGAATATAAGAATTTGACAGGAAGTGGTGACATGAGAGAAGTGAGGAATAGAAAATGATGTACATTCCTCATTTAGGTTGGACTAAAAGGGTCCCTTCAACAAGTTTAACAAACAGTGTTTCTGGCAATATGCAGTTCTTGCCCTACATACTATGTGGGAAGGACAAATGCTCATTGAGGAAGCATAATTACAAATGCTCCTTAGTGCTCTTTGTAAGCATTCTATGTAATGCCCAGATTTTGGATTGTTTAAAAAATTTACAATTTTAACACAGCTTTTAATACAGCTAAAGAAAAATTCCAGAGGTGGCCCATGAAAACACTTGTTAGAATACAATGAATTAACTACTGTGGCAGTTGCATGTATGTGCAGACAAGAAAAATTAGACTAAATGAAAAAAATTCCATCAGTAGCACTCTTGTGCTCCCCAGGTCAGGTTATAAAAGGTTTTAATACCTTAAAACTAGAAATCTTTAGTTGTAAAAAGTTACTTCATGATTTGATATGACTGAAATTAATACAAATGTATATTTGAGACATATATACATGTTTAATTTGACTTAACTTTACTATATAAACATGATTAAATGGTTTGAGCTAAATTGATAAGTTTGGGTATAAAAGATGTGAATCTGTTGTATGACACAGATTTTGACGAAGTCTGGAAATACTGTGATGAAAGCACTTCATCCATCCATCAACTCCTTTTTCCCCATTTTTGCACATGGGGTCAGGGTGTCATCACTTCAAGCAGTGATAATCTAGAGCCAATGTTTACTCCCCCTGGTGGCTAGCCCTGCCATGGTAGATTCTTCTACACCCCACACACTCACTCTTATGGCCAGCTTATTGTGTCCAATTCACCCACTGCACGTCTTTGGAATGTGGGAGGAAACAGGAAGGACATGCAGACTCCGCACAGAAGGCATCTAGGCTGATCTTGTGAGTAATTTAATACTGCAGTAATAAAACAACAAAAAATATCAGAGGATTAATTTTTGCTGGTTTGCTTCCATCAGTTCACTTATGAACACTGCTAAGAACTGCCCATATACTAAACCAAATGCGCGCTTCAGAGTCAACTAAACCCAGTTCTGGAATGTTTGCACTGACTTCGCACATTCTTATTTTAAAAGTGCGGAGCAAATAATCCTGCAGTATCTGCTCCAAACATTTCAGTATTCATTAAAGAAGCAAACCAGCAGCAACATTTAAAACAAGTTTTTAAAGGTTATCAAAACACAATAGAAATTCTACAGAACAAATATTTTTAGAAATGCCCTTTTTGTACCTAATGAATTTCTCTTCCACATAACTAGCTTTTGTTTGTGCTTTTCACACCACTCTAATCAATGGCAGAAAAAAAGACAAATCCGCAGTCTGACAAATTTTGTATCTACCACCAACTCCAGCAAAGTCTTAATGCTGCAAGTTGGCTCTGCAGAAATTATTTGTTGAGAGTCAGCCACTAATGTCTGTAATGACCACCACCAAAGAACAGAGTTTAGGCGTGTCACCAATATTCCTGACAAGTACAATAACACCATCTCACAGATGCCTTTTATCCTGTAAACTATACTATGGCTTTTACTGTCAGAATCCCCAATACCCAGAATGACACAAAGATAATGCCACCCAGACAGAGTCGTACTGCATTCCTTTCTTCCCGTGTCACTAAAACAAACACAGTGGAGAAGGTGCAATACACAAGATTTTATTCTCGGGATAAGTATCTCCGTCTTCCACACCACCAGAAGAAAAAGTACAGTTTTGTACCTACTATAAATGTAGATGTCCGAACTGGATAGCATCTGCAGTCATTACAGCTGGGTTGTCCTGTCGTCAGGCAGCCCTTCAGTCGGCCGGATTCCAAAGTCCGGGTCCGGCTTCGGCTGATGTCGCACTTCACCCGACGTCATCTCTGTTGGTCTTCGGGTATAAAAGCATCAGCCGACGCCATTTTCCTCAGTGTTTCTTGCCCCAGATGCCAGAAGCCCTCTAGGAAGGCTAAAATTTTTGGATAGAATGCCAATGTTTCCAAAAAAGGTATAGGTAAACACAAAAATAAGCATGTATGTACATATATACAAACAAATACACCATAAAAGACTCCCCCCCACCAGTTAGCTATTAGGGGGGGGGTAAACACCCTAGGAGTACCACAGAGGGGAAGGAGGGAGGGTAATCCTGACTGCAGATGCTATCCAGTTCGGACATCTACATTTATGGTAGGTACAAAACTGTACTATGTCCTTCATGGATGCATCTGCAGTCATTACAGCTGGGTAGAATACCATAGCCAACTAGGGAGGAGGATAAAGGAAGATTATGGTGTGTTTAGGATCCCTTGCAGTACAGCAGTGGCAAACCCTGCTCGATCTGGAATATAGAGGCAAATTATAATGCTTGGCAAATGTATGCACGGAGGTCCAAGTAGCCCTCAATAATGTCTTTGGTTGCCACTCCTCGTAAGAAGGCTGTGGTAGTGGCTGTTGCCCTTGTAGAATGAGGTCTTATGTTCTGTGGAATTGGTTTTCCATGGAAAGAGTAACAGAATCGAATGCAATTTCCTATCCATTTGGAGATTGTCTGTTTGGAAATAGCTCTTCCTTCCTTCCTGTTGCATAGGCTACAAAAGTTGGTCAGTCTTTCTGCTTTTGGTTCTGTCCAAGTAGTAGCGTAGCTGTCTATGTACATCCAAGGTATGCAGTATTCTTTCCCCTCTGTTTTGTGGGTTGGGAAAGAAGGTAGGTAGGTGGATTGCCTGGTTTAAGGACACCCTGGATACCACTTTAGGCATAAAAGTTGGATTAGTTCTCATGGACACTCTATCTTGGTGGAAGATTAGGAAGGGTTGCACTGCCATTAAGGCCTGTAGTTCTGAAACCCTCCTTGCTGAAGTAATTGCCAGTAGGAAAGCAGTTTTCCAAGACAGGTATTTTAGGTCTGCTGTTGCTGCTGGTTCAAAGGGTGTAAGTGTCAACTTTTCTAGTACGAAGTTTAAGTCCCAAGTTGGCAATGGTGGTTTCCTTGGGGGTTTTACATTCTTGATTCCTCTGAGAAACTGTCTGAGCAAAGGGTGTGAAAAAACAGGTGGATCAAAGCTGTATTCTGCTGAAATAGCTGATGCATGTATCTTGATGGAGGAGTAGGACAGGCCTGAATAGAAGTTCGCCAGGTACTCCAGAATATTAGGCATATCTATGTTTGACACATCTTTTCCTCTTTCAGAACTCCAGGTGACAAACCTTTTCCATTTTCCAGTGTAGTTCCTTCTTGTTGAAGGTCTGCGTGCTTCAAGAATAATGTCTTTAACTCTTTGGGAAAGTTCTTGATTAGCTGCTGCTATGTGATGTTCCATGCAGTCAGTTGTAACGTTTTCAGGTTTGGATGTATGGTGCTGTAGTTGTTCTGCGTTAGCATCAAGGGCATCCGTAGTATTGGCCACATATTGTTCCGGGACGTGCCCCGCAGCAGGGGGTACCAGTGTTGTCTTCGCCAGTTTGGAGCTAACAGGATTAGTCTTGGCTGTTCCTCCTTGATTTTTAATAATAATACTTTGTGTATCAAGGGAAAAGGTGGGAACGCATATGCTGTTAGGCCTTTCCAGCTGAAGGAGAGAGAGTCCACTTTCCATGCTAATGGGTGGAATGTCCTTGTGCAAAATTTTTGGAGCTGGTGATTGTGGGGTGATGCTAATAGATCTATCTGAGTCATTCCCCATTTCTTTGTGATGGTCTTGAAGATGTCCGTGCAGGTGCCATTCGTGGGCATCGGATGTGGTTCTGCTTAATATGTCTGCTAGAGTATTTTCTTTTCCTGGTACAAATATTGCCTGTAGCTGGATGTTGTAGCTGAGTGCCAGGGTCCACAGTTCCAAAGTCAGTCTGCATAGGGGTAAATGTAATGAGTGCCTCCCTGTTTGTTGATGTACCACATGACTGTGGTGTTGTCTGTCCTTATCATCAACTGACCCTCTTTGAGAAATGGTCTGAACTTTTGGATTGCCAGTTTTACTGCCAGCATTTCTTTTAGGTTGATGTGCAGGTGAAGTTGATCCTGAGTCCACAATCCTTGCACGCGTTTGTCCATCATGTGGGCCCCCATCCTAGGTCTGAAGCGCCTGTTGTGATGTTCTGGCTTGCTTGACCTCTGCGAAAGGGAAGGCCTGGGTTTGACTGGCATGCCTGAGCCCACCATAGGAACTCCTGTTTTATGCATGGAATTAGTGGGATTTCTGTTTCTAGGCTGTGCCTGTGCTGGGACCATAAATTCCTTAGGTACCACTGTAGTTTTCTCATATGAAGTCTGGCAAATGGGACCAAAATTATGCATGATGCCATGAAGCCTAAGGCCTGCAGTACCTTTCTTGCTGTTAACTTGTTCAGTTTTGTTAGTGCCAAGAAGTAAAGAGGGAGTTCTTTTGTTTTACTGTAGTTAGGAATGCCATTTGTCTTACTGTGTCCAATTCCGCTCCCAAGAAAGTCCTTGTTTGGGATGGTATCAGCCTTGACTTTTGTAAATTGACTGTGTATCCCAGTGCTTGTAGCAAGTAAATGACCCTTTGTAAATCTGTTGTCAACTTGCTTTTGTTGTCCCCTTGTAGTAGGCAGTCGCCCAGGTATGGGTAAATTTGAATTCCCTGTAGTCTGCAATGGGCAATTACTGATGCCAGGCATTTTGTGAATACTCTGGGCTTAGTAGATAAGCCAAAAGGCAATGCTGAGAATTGATAGTGCTCTGATCCTGCAAGAAATCTGAGGTATCTTCTGCAGATTGGTCAATAGGGACGTGCAGGTATGCCTCCTTGAGATCTAGAGTTACCAGCCAACACTCCTTGCCCAGCATGGGAAGAAGTTGCTGTAGGGTCAGCATTTTGAATTTTGGTACAATGATGTATGTATTTAAGGTGGACAGGTCGAGAATTGGTCTCCAACTTTTTCCTTTCTTGGAACTAGGAATAGTCTGGAGTAGAACCCTTTCCTTGCTCTGCTGTTGGTACTTTTCCACAGCTCTCATGTTTGCTAACTCCATTATCTGTTGTAGAGCTTCTGCTTTTTGATTTGGAGGTAGATTTGGCATTCCTCTTGACTGGTAAAGTGTGGAAGTGGAATCGTAACCTTGATCTATGGTTTGTAAAATCCACTTGTCTTTGTTATGTGGTGCCAGTTCTTTGAAAATAAAGTTAACTTTCCGCCTAGAGGAGCTGTTATTTGTTCCCTGGTAGGCTGGATTTAGGTTAAGTCACTGTGGCTGTGCTGTTGTAGTGGCAGTGGTTGTGTCTGAGCCTCTGTTGTTACCTTGCCACTGTCGTCCTCTGTAGGCACCACCTCTAGATTGGTTTCTGCCTCTGGGACGCCTATTCCTGCCCCTTTGAAATCGTGTGGAGTCTGGAAAGGACCAATTTTTGGCAGGCCAGTTCCTGCTAAACCTTGGGGGTTGAACTTGCAGGAATCTTTAACCGTTTGGACTAATTTTGCTTTTTCTTCCATTTTCTTTATGACCTGCTGTGCAGGTGTACCAAACAAACTTGTCTTATCCATAGGAGCATCTAGCAACTTAGCTTTAACATGATCCGGTAGAGGTTGCTCCTTTAGCCATGCATGTCTTCTTATCACTGTGCCAGTCATGGCTGATCTAAATGAAGCCTCCAGTGCATCATAGCCACATTTTAAGGAATGGTTACTAACCTGTTGTATGTTATTTACCATCTCTAATACATATTTCTTATCAAGAGATTCATCAATGGTTAGTTTTTTAGTTAACTGATCAAGCATAAACTCTTGGTATTGTATCATGTGAAATTGACAGTTTAAAGCTCTAGCTGAGAGAGTAGCTGAAGTGTAAACCTTTTTACCCCATCTGTCTAGTGACCTTGCTTCCCTTTCAGAAGGAATAGGGTTTCTAGCTATGGTCGCGGCTACTGCCTTGGGACCCTGGGATATAGATTCGGGGTCTGCAAGAGGGGCCTTGTAAAGATGGTGATGAGTATCTGGCACCCTGTAAAATCTGTCTGGTTTGGCAGGGGCCGGGGGCAGTGAATCTGGAGCAGAGCAGACATCATTGAAAGCATCATCTACCACAGAGAGAACAGGAGGTATAGCTAAGGGCCTGTGCTGTGGAAGGCGAGAAAGGTTCTAAGTCTTTTCTGAATCTGAAAAATCTTGTTGCTGCCATTGGAAATGCTCTCGCATGGCATGTAAGGTTTCTCCAAAGGAGAATTCTTCTGGAGGAGAAGCAGCTGGAATAGATTCTTCAGCATCAGAATCTTCAAAATTGGAGAAAGGGGCCTCTGGCTGGTCAGTTATGTCTGATTCATCAGCTGAATCATCAGAGGACACTGGCTCAGGGGGCTCTGCCCTAGGTCTCTTCTCAGGGGGCTGAGAGGCCCTGTCTGGGTGAGATTGAGATCCTCTAATTAATGTAATTAAATCTTCTGCCAAAGTAAGCATTTGATTACTAGAAGAGGGCCTGGTAGAAGGGGGTTTAACAGGCACTTTTTAGAAGTCTTGGCTGCTTTAGCCCTGGCGAAGGCCTTAATGGACATGGCTGCTGGAGGCCTAGCAGCACCACGTGCTGGGGTAGAGACATCCAAGGGAATGGTGTCTGATAAGTCATTGGTAGTCGATAAAACTTCTGAGGTTGGTTCAATAGCAGGGGCCTCAGCTGTAGAGATAGATTCAGCTGTACTTTGATCAGTTTTCGGTTTCAGCAAACCGAGACACTCGCTGGGTTTGTTTAAGCATGGTTTCGCCGAAACCGGACCGCGAGTGTCGGTCTTTATCTTTGCGCTTTTGGCAGAAAGTGTTGTCGGAGGATCCGGCGACATAATGTACGCAAAATCAGTACCAAAAACTGTTCTGCAAACTCCGACCGACGCCTAAAGCGTCATTTCGGTTGAAGGAAGCACAGGCGAACAGGCTGCTACGCCGGGCTGGGCCTAAACAAGGCAGACAGTAAGAGTGGAAATCTTTATGAGGTATTTGTTTCCCACAGGTTAAACAATTATTAACTTTTTCTGACATCGGCTGAGGCAAGAAAGAGTCCCAACGGGTACTTAGCTTTAGAAGTCTTCAAAGTAGTATTCGTAGAAATAATCTCTGATCCGACCGACCGCACTTGCGAACAGCTTCTGCTTGAGCCACGGCAAGAAAGACTGAGGAAAATGGCGTCGGCTGATGCTTTTATACCCGAAGACCAACAGAGATGACGTCGGGTGAAGTGCGACATCAGCCGAAGCCGGACCCGGACTTTGGAATCCGGCCGACTGAAGGGCTGCCTGACGACAGGACAACCCAGCTGTAATGACTGCAGATGCATCCATGAAGGACATCAATTGTCTACTTCATTTCAAACACATGTATCTTCTGCTGTACTTCAATTACATTATGAACAGAAAAAGTACAGTTTTGTACCTACCATAAATGTAGATGTTAGAGTGGTTATACTGCTGCAGTCATCACACTTGGGTTATCCTGTCGTCAGGTGGTCCCGGAGTCGGTTCCTGTCATCAGGCAGTCCCGCAGTCGGCTGAATCCCAAAGTCCTGGTCCGGCGTCGGTTGTCGTCGCCTCTTTCCTGATGTCAGTGCGACAAGGGTATAAGAGAGACAGCCGACGCCTTTTTCTTCAGTTTTTCTTGCCCCAGATGTCAGGTGCCCCCAACTACGAAGGCAATACAATAGCTATGCAACAATATCTTAGTAGATAAACAATAGTAATAGCTGTTAGCAAATACACCATATAGACATGCTTCCAATTGATTGATGTATATGGAGTTGTAACTAACACCCTGGTATGTAGAGGGGATGGAGGGAGGGTAACCTGGACTGCAGCAGTATAACCACTCTAACATCTACATTTATGGTAGGTACAAAACTGTACTATGTTCATCGTGCTATACTGCTGCAGTCATCACACTTGGGTAGAATCCCAAAGCTATGGAAGGGTGGCTGGTACTAAACTAGGTTAGGTGATGCTTGGATGCCCTGCAGAACTGCAGTGGCAAAACCAGCTCTGGTTTTTGAGTATAATGGAAGGTGGTAGTGCTTGGTAAAGGTGTGCACTGAACTCCAAGTAGCTGCCTCCAGAATGTCTTTGGTTGGAACCCCTCTGAGAAAGGCTGCTGAGGTTGCAGTAGCCCTGGTAGAATGGGATCTAATATTGGCAGGCACTGCCTTCCCATGGTGCGAGTAGCAAAAGCGGATGCAACGTGCTATCCATTTGGAGATGGTCAGTTTTGAAATAGCCTTTCCTTGTGAACCTGCAGCATATGATACAAAGAGTTGGTCAGTTTTTCTGAAGATCTTGGTCTTAACTAAACAGTAACATAGCTGTCTGTGAATGTCCAAAGAGTGAAGGAGCCTTTCTCCTTTATTCTGTGGGTTAGGATAAAAGGTGGGTAAATGAATGGTCTGATTCAAAGCCACACTGGACACTACCTTGGGCATGAAGGTAGGGTTAGTTCGTAAAGAGACTCTGTCCTGATGGAAAATGATGAAAAGGTTCCACTGCCATAAGTGCCTATAGTTCTGAGACCCTGTGTGCTGAGGTAATAGCCAGTAGCAAGGCTGTTTTCCAAGACGAGTACTGTAGTTCTGCTGAGAAGGCTGGTTCGAAAGGAGGCAGTGTTAACTTTTCTAAAACGAAGTTCAGGTCCCAAGTTGGTGTTGGTGGTTTTCTGGGGGGTCTTATATTCTTAGCCCCTCTGAGAAACTGCCTAAGTAAAGGGTGTGAGAAAATTGGAGGATCCGTATTATATTGAGCTGAAATGGCTGAAGCATGGATCTTAATGGAGGAGAAGGAAAGGCCTTTGTGTAGCATCTCAGTTAGGTATTGCAGTATGTGAGGAATGTTTGGTATCCAGGGATTTTGACCTTTAGCCTGGTGCCATGCACAAAATCTTTTCCATTTGCCTGAGTAAGTCTTTCTGGTGCTGGGCCTCCTGGCCTCCAAAATGACATTCAGGACGTCCTTTGAGAGAAGTGTTGATTGATAATTTAAGGAATTCTCCATGCAGCTAAATTTAAAGTTCTGAGCTGGCTGTGACAGATTTGAGAGTTTTTCTGAGACACCAGTAGTGGGAACTGAGGCAAGATCCATGGACAGCTGTGAGTTAAGTTCCTTAGTAATGGGTACCAGTGCTGGCGTGGCCAGTTCGGAGCAATGAGGATCATTTGTGGTCTCTCTGATCTGACCTTCAATAATACCTTGGTCAATAGAGGTAGTGGAGGGAAGGCATAGACTGTCAGTGTTGTCCAACTGAATGACAGAGCATCCACTTTTCCAGGCTAGGGAGTGATAAGTCCTTGTGCAGAATTTTTGTAATTGGCAATTGTTGGGGGAGGCAAATAGATGTCTGAACATCCCCATCTTTGAGTTATCATTGAAAATACTTATGGGTGTAGTCTCCACTCGTGAGGGTCTGCCATATTTCTGTTTAATTCGTCTGCCAATATGTTTTCCTTTCCTGGCAGGAATTGTGCTTGTAGTTGTACTTGGTAGGTCAATGCTGTGTTCCATAAGGTCATAGCCTGTCTGCATAAAGGGTAGGAGTGTGTTCCTCCCTGTTTATGTACCACATAACTGTGGTGTTGTCTGTCCTTATTAGAAGTTGTCCTGGATGCAAGAGGTCCTTGAAAGCTGTCAGTACATTTTGCACAGCTAGCATCTCCTTTTGGTTGATGTGAAGATGCATTTGTTTTGCAGACCATTTGCCCTGTATGCACTGTCCTGCCATGTGTGCTCCCCAGGCGTAGTCTGAAGAATATGTTGTCATGGTTTGGTTTGCTGGAGGTAAGACGAAAGGGAGACCCTTGTTTATTTGACATGCTTGAGCCCACCATAGGAACTCTTTTTGAAGGCAGGGAATGATAGGTATACTTGTTTCGAGGCTGTGCCTGTGTTGAGACCATACACTTTTCAGGTACCACTGTAATTTTCTCATATGCAGCTTTGCATATGGGATTAGTTGAATGCATGATGCCATGAACCCAATTGCCTGCAGGATTTTCCTTGCAATGAGCTGGGTAAAAGTTGCTATCCTTGCAGTGAGCTGGGTAAAAGTTGCTATCCTTTTAAAGTATTGAGTCAATTGTTTTTGTTGGTCTGGCGTGAGGTAAGCCATCTGGGCCGTTGTATTTAAGCTGGCACCCAGGAATAGTATCTGTTGCGAGGGTATTAGTTTTGACTTCTTTTTGTTTACTGTGTACCCTAGGCAACTGAGTAGCTGTGTTACAAAAGCCAGATGCTGTAATAGAATGTGTCCTTGCTGTCCGCTTGGATCAGGCAGTCGTCCAGATATGGACAAATTTGTATTCCTCATTGTCTGCAATATGCAATTACTGATGCCAGGCATTTCGTAAATACTCTGGGCGCAGTAGATAAGCCAAAGGGCAATGCAGAGAATTGATAATGCGTTGTAACTGCTAAAACTCTGAGGTATCTCCTGCAATCTTGTCTGATAGGGACATGCAGGTATGCCTCTTTGAGGACCAACATTACCAGCCAAGACTCCTTGCCCAGCATGGGAAGGAGCTGCTGTAGTGTGAGCATTTTGAATTTGGGTACCTCGAGGTATGTGTTCAGAATTGAGAGGTCTAAGATGGGCCTCCAGGCTTTGTCCTTTCTTGGGACTAGAAACAGTCTTGAGTAAAAACCTTGACCTTGCTCCTTTGTAGGTACCTTTTGAATTGCTTTCATATCCATGAGAGCTGAAATTTGCGTTTGAGCCTCTGCCCATTGGTTTGGAGGCAGATTTGGCATGCCTCTCATCCGTGGTAAAGTGTGGAAATGAAATCTGTAGCCTCGGGTAATAATGTCCAGAATCCATTCGTCCTTTATTATGATGCGCCTATTTTGTGGAAACAGAGCCAGTTTTCCTCCCAAAGGTGCTGCCAGGGCAATTTTGCTTGGCAGGCGAAGAGGGAAGTAATTGTGTTTGTTTCCTGAAGGGTTGAGATCTTTCGTCTCCACCTCTGAGTCGTTGTATGCCATTGTCTAGGCCTGAAAGAACCTTGTGGCTGGCCTCTGCCCCTTGGGCGCCTGTACCTACCTCTTTGGGTTCTGTCTGATGCAGGAAAGGACCAGTTTTTTGATGGCCAGTTTCTGCTGAAATGAGGAGGTTGTACCTGTAAAAAATCCTTAACTGTTTGCATAGATGTTGTCTTTTCTTCCATTTTCTTTAAAACTTCCTCTGCTCTGACACCAAATAACACATCTTTCTGCAATGGAGCATCCAATAACTTTGCTTTGACATGTTCTGGTAAGGCTTGTTCTTTAAGCCAAGCATGCCTACGTATTACAGACCCTGTGACAGCTGCTCTACATGAGGCTTCCAATGAATCAAAACCACACTGTAAGGTATGCTTTCCCACCTGTTCTGCTGCATGCAGCAAATCCTGCATCTCTTTAAAATCAAGTTGATCTGTCTGAGGATTCAGTTTCTGCTTTAACTGTGTAATCAAATACTGTTGGTATTTTAGCATGTGGAATTGGCAGTTTAATGCCCTCATGGCCAAAGTGGCACACGTATACACTTTCTTTCCCCATCTTTCTAATGCTCTGAAATCTCTTTCAGAAGGAAGTGGATTCTTAGCAGTAGAGGCCTTAACCCTTTTGGGACCCTGGGAAATGGTCTCGGGGTCTGCAGTAGGGCTTTTGTATAGAAACTTATGAGTATCATGAACTCGGTAGTATCTGTCTGGTTTAGCTGGTGCTGGAGGTAAGGAATCTGGGTTTAAACTGGATTCAGAGAAAACATCATCCAAAATGTCTAAAACTGGAGGAATTGCCAGGGGTCTATGCTGTGGAAGAAGAAGAAACTCACTGAGTCTTTTCTTGGAGTCAGAGTAATCTTGGCCTTCCCAGTGGAAGTGTTCCCTCATGGTGTGTAAAGTTTCCCCGAAAGAGTAGTCTTCGGGGGGGGGGGGGGGGGGGGGACACAGAGGGAATGGACTCTTCAGCATCTGAGTCTTCATACAGAGGGAAGGAGTAATCCTGGTAGTCAAGAGTTGCCTGAGGAAATGGATGCTTGGTCAGAGGAAGGAAAATCTACCTCCAGTCTAGGCCTTTTGTCAGGTGGGGGTTGGGATCCCCTGATAAGGGTAATTAAATCCTCAGCCATTTTAAGCATCTGTTTTTTAAGCATAGGGGCCTGTGGAGGGGTGTGTGGCCCCAGTTTTCTAACTTTCAAGGGGTTTTGAGTTTAGCATAAGGCTTGGCAGAGATAGTTGTTGGTTTGAAAACACTTTGAGACCGAAGGCCTATCCAAAAATTCCAGATCCCCGTCGGGGCTGGCGTCTGAGGAGTGAGGTGGAACCGGTTCCTGAGGCCCAACTGCTTCGGTTTGGGAGGCCGTCAGAATTTCTGAATTTGCGGTAGTCAGGGGCCGCGGCTCGCTGAAAACCGGAGAACCGGCATCAGGCCTTGCTGAGGCCTCTGTATCTGGTCTTGGCCTTGGCTGCCGGTCCTTATCTTTGCATTTTTTAATCATTGCTGATGTCGGTTGCTCCGACGGCATGCTATAGTTAAATTTTCTGCCAAAATAATGCTGGGCAAATTCTGCCCGATGCTTAATTGTACGTTTGTTGAACCTAGCACAAAACCGACAACCAGAGACGTTGTGGTCTGGGCCTAGGCAAGGAATACAATAAGAATGAAAATCCTTATGAGGTATTTGCTTCCCACAAGAAATACAATTATTAACTTTGTCTGACATCGGTCAGAGCCAAGAAAAGTTTCCCCAATGGGGTACTTCGCTTTAGAGAAGATTTCGGGCTGAAACTCTATTCGAAAATTTCAGGAGCTGGCCGACCGGCACTTGCGAAATGCTTCTGCTTCGGGCACCGCGCGGCAAGAAGGACTGAAGAAAATGGCGTCTGCTGTCTTTTTTATACCCCTGTCGCACTGACGTCAGGGAAGAGGCGACGATAACAGACGCCGGACCAGGACTTTGGGATTCGGCCGACTGCTGGACCGCCTGATGACAGGAACCGACTGCGTTACCGCCTGACGACAGGATAACCCAAGTGTGATGACTGCAGCAGTATAGCACGATGAACATCTTCCAGCTAGTCTGGTAGGTTTCCTTAACCAGAAAAGCTGCATCACACAATTAACACAAAGGGATAGATAAACTCCCAATATGATAACTGCCATGTGTCTGACCCATGCATTCTTGAAAACAATTCACTGTTCAGGATCAAGTACCATGACCCTCTCTATGAATGCATGCTTCCCTGCAATGCTCCTCCCAAACCACCCAGTATATACCATAATGCTGTCCACTTGATTAGCTGATATCCATTTCCAGTAAGATACTTAACATGAAAAGGGTGGGACAAGACAGAAATGCTTCAGATGTTTTAATGTTTCGCTCCATGTCATTCCTGTGTTTTGCATCTCCAGACATTTTTGTACATCTACTCCAGGGGTTTACTTTCATCTTTACTCCTAGGATTTTATTTCTCTGTAGTTCTATGTACTGAAACTAAGCTACCAATTTTCTTGCCATTATTCCATTCATATGAACTCCGTTCTCCATCTCTTGCACTTCAACCTTGCGCAAACCACTGTATCATCCTCAGAAAAGCAACACTGGGAATGTAACAGAGCAAACTGTCTCTACAAGGTTCGCGAAAAACACACCACATAGTAAACCTACAAAGGCTGATATTTTGGTTCTGCAACCAGCCATCAGCACTCCATTCAATAAGACATTTTATCCCATTTTGTGTGGTAGTGTTAAAACACCTTGCTTAAGTTCACAGACCGGTACCAGGAAAGTACAGTTGTGTACACTTACCATAAATGTAGATGTTAGTGTGTATTCACTGTTGCAGTCATCACATTTGGGTTATCTCTGCCAGGGTAGCCCTCTGCCTGCCCGAATACCAGAGACTTAGTATTTCTGCACCGGTTGCGGTCACTTGAGGACTGACGTCAGGTCATCAGTAGTATAAAGTAAGGCAGCCGACACCATTACATCAGTTTTTCTTGCCCTAACCTGTCAGGAGCCCCCAAAGTAGAAGGTCAGGTTCGGGAGGAAGAACCCCATCAGTGGAAAGTAAATACCAATATGTCCCTTGTAAGGAAAGGAGAACAAGGAAGAATGGGAACAGGAGGAGAAAGAGAGAAAAAGGGGGCTGGAGGGAGGGAAACCAGGACTGCAACAGTGAATACACTCTAACATCTACATTTATGGTAAGTGTACACAACTGTACTATTCTTGGTGTTTCACTGTTGCAGTCATCACATTTGGGTAGATTCCCAAAGCTGATGAAATGGGTAAAGGCAGTCAAGGAAGCTTGGGACTGGCTAGGATTCCCTGCAAGACTGCAGAGGCAAAACCTGTCTTGGACTTAGAGAAGAGAGGCAGGTGGTAATGCTTGGTAAAAGTGTGAACAGATGTCCAGGTGGCAGCCTCCAGGATGTCCCTGGTGGGGACTCCTCTGAAGAAAGCTGCAGAGATGGAGGCTGCTTTGGTGGAGTGTGTCCTGACCCCCTTGGGGGGAGGCTTGCTATGCTGTTTGTAACAGAAATGGATGCTGTGTGCTATCCATTTGGAAATGGTTTGCTTGGAGATGGCTTTGCCTTCTGCCCCTGTAGCAAAGCTAAACAGCAATTGATCAGACTTTCTGAAGGATTTAGTACTGTCCAGATAGTATCTGAGCTGTCTGTGCACATCTAGAGAGAGTGAAGAATCCTTTTCCCCTTGTTCTGTGGATTAGGAAAGAAGGTGGGCAAATGAATGGATTGGTTGAGAGCCACAATGGACACCACCTTGGGCATGAAGGATTGGTTAGTTCTGAGAGATACCAGGTCTGCATGGAAGTTGATGAAGGGTTCCACAGCCATGAGTGCTTGCAGCTCAGAGACTCTTCTGGCTGAAGTGATGGCCAGAAGGAATGCTGTCTTCCAGGAGAGAAATTTTAGCTCTGCAGAAGAAGCTGGTTCAAAAGGAGGCAGGGTGAGCTTTTCCAAGACAAAGTTAAGGTCCCAAGCAGGTGCTGGTGCCCTTCTGGGGGGGCCTCAAGTCGCTAGCCCCTCTGAGGAACTGTTTGATCAAAGGGTGTGAGAAGAGGGGCTGCTCAGTGGGGAAAATGAGCAGGAATAGCAGAGGCATGAATTTTAATAGAGGTGAAAGAGAGACCACTGTGTAGTAGGTCAGCCAAGTAATCCAGGATGAGAGAGATGGAGGACTGTGCCATATTGGCCCCCCCTTAGTCTGGATCCAGGTGCAGAACCTTTTCCATTTGTCTGCATAACACTTTCTGGTGCTAGGGTGTCTGGCCTCACCGATAACATCCAGAACCTGTTTACTGAGGATGGCAGATGGGTTCGGAGTTAGGGAACAAGCCAAGCTGCCAAATTGAGTGCTTGCAATTTGGGATGCAATGATTTTCCCTTTCCTCTGGGTTGGGAGGTTTGGAATCTGAGGAAGATGTCATGGAGGCAGCGGGGACAGGCTGTGCAGCAAGGGGTACCAGTATTGTCGGGGCCAGTCTGGAGCTATAAGAATGGTCCTGGGTTTTTCCACCCTTATTTTGAGCAGTATCTTGGGGATGAGAGGTGGAGGAGGAAAGGCATAAACCGAGAGGTTGACCCAGGGGAAGGGCAGGGCATCCACTTTCCAAGCCAGGCAGTTATGCTCCCTTGTGCAGAATTTGCTGAGCTGATGTTTGGTGTGGGAGGCAAAGAGGTTGACCTTCAGGGTTCCCCATTTCTGATTTATTAGGGTGAAGGCACTTCTGTTGAGTTGCCACTCGTGTGGGTCCAGAAGTTTTCTGCTTAATTGGTCTGCCAGGGAGTTGAGAGAGCCTGGTAGGGTACAGTGCTATCAGGTGTAGTTGCAGTTGCATGGAAGAGCCAAAGAATCATGACCAGCCTGCACAGAGGGTAAGACCAAGTCCCTCCCAGCTTGTTGATGTACCACATCACAGTGGTATTGTCCGTTTTGATCAGGAGAACCCCTGGAGAGAGAAGTGGTTTGAAAAAGTACAGTTTTGTACCTACCATAAATGTAGATGTCCGAACTGGATAGCATCTGCAGTCATCACAGCTGGGTTGTCCTGTCGTCAGGCAGCCCGTCAGTCGGCCGGATTCCAAAGTCTGGGTCCGGCTTCGGCTGATGTCGCTCTTCACCCGACGTCATCTCTGTTGGTCTTCGGGTATAAAGGCATCAGCCGACGCCATTTTCCTCAGTGTTTCTTGCCCCAGATGCCAGAAGCCCCCTTGAAGGCTAAAAATTTTGGATAGATGCCAATGTTTCCAAAAGGATATAGGTAACACAAAAATAAGCATGTATGTACATATATACAAACAAATACACCATAAAAGACTCCCCCCCCATCAGCTAGCTATTAGGAGGGTAAAACACCCTAGGAGTACCTCAGAGGGGAAGGAGGGAGGGTAATCCTGACTGCAGATGCTATCCAGTTCGACATCTACATTTATGGTAGGTACAAAACTGTACTATGTCCTTCATGGATGCATCTGCAGTCATCACAGCTGGGTAGAATACCATAGCCAACTAGGGGAGGAGGATAAAGGTAGATTATGGTGTGGTTAGGATCCCTTGCAGTACAGCAGTGGCAAACCCTGCTCGGGATCTGGAATATAGAGGCAAATTATAATGCTTGGCAAATGTATGCACGGAGGTCCAAGTAGCCTCAATAATGTCTTTGGTAGCCACTCCTGTAAGAAGGCTGCGGTAGTGGCTGTTGCCCTTGTAGAATGAGGTCTTATGTTCTGTGGAATTGGTTTTCCATGGAAGGAGTAACAGAATCGTATGCAATTCCCTATCCATTTGGAGATTGTCTGTTTGAAATAGCTTTTCCCTCCCTTCCTGTTGCATAGGCCACAAAAGTTGGTCAGTCTTTCTGTTGCTTTTGGTTCTGTCCAAGTAGTAGCGTAGCTGTCTATGTACATCCAATGTATGTAGTATTCTTTCCCTCTGTTTTGTGGGTTGGGAAAGAAGGTAGGTAGGTGGATTGCCTGGTTTAAAGACACTCTGGATACCACCTTAGGCATAAATGTTGGATTAGTCCTCATGGACACTCTATCTTGGTGGAAGATTAGGAAGGGTTGCACTGCCATTAAGGCCTGTAGTTCTGAAACCCTCCTTGCTGAAGTAATTGCCAGTAGGAAAGCAGTTTTCCATGACAGGTGTTGTAGGTCTGCTGTTGCTGCTGGTTCAAAGGGTGATAGTGTCAACTTTTCTAGTACGAAGTTTAAATCCCAAGCTGGCAATGGTGGTTTCCTTGGAGGTTTTACATTCTTGATTCCTCTGAGAAACTGCCTGAGCAAAGGGTGTGAAAAAACAGGTGGATCAAAGCTGTATTCTGCTGAAATAGCTGATGCATGTATCTTGATGGAGGAGTAGGACAGGCCTGAATGGAGAAGTTCGGCCAGATACTCCAGAATGTTTGGCATATCTATGTTTGACACATCTTTTCCTCTTTCAGAACTCCAAATGACAAACCTTTTCCATTTTCCAGCGTAGTTCCTTCTTGTTGAAGGTCTGCGTGCTTCAAGAATGATGTCTTTAACTCTTTGGGAAAGTTCTTGATTAGCTGCTGCTATGTGATGTTCCATGCAGTCAGTTGTAAAGTTTTTAGGTTTGGATGTATGGTGCTGTAGTTGTTCTGAGTTAGCATCAAAGGCATCAGGGGTATTGGCCACATATTGTTTCGAGACAAGCTCCTCAGCAGTGGGTACCAGTGTTGTCTTGGCCAGTTTGGAGCTATCAGAATTATCCTTGGATGTTCTTCCTTGATCTTTAGTAGCACTTTGTGTATCAAGGGAAGAGGTGGGAATGCATATGCTGTTAGGCCTTTCCAGCTGAAGGAGAGCGAATCCACTTTCCATGCTAGTGGGTGGAATGTCCTTGTGCAGAATTTTTTGAGCTGATGATTGTGAGGTGATGCGAATAGATCTATCTGAGGCATTCCCATTTCTTTGAGATGGTCTTGAAGATGTCTGGGTGCAGGTGCCATTCGTGGGCATCTGTTGTGGTTCTGCTTAATATGTCTGCTAGAGTATTTTGCTTTCCTGGTACAAATATTGCCTGTAGCTGGATGTTGTAGCTGAGTGCCAGGGTCCACAGCTCCAAAGTCATTCTGCATAGGGGGTATGAATGAGTGCCTCCCTGTTTGTTGATGTACCACATGACTGTGGTGTTGTCTGTTCTTATCATCAACTGACCCTCTTTGAGAAATGGTCTGAACTTTTGGATTGCCAGTTTTACGGCCAGCATTTCTTTTAGGTTGATGTGCAGGCGAAGTTGATCCTGAGTCCACAATCCTTGCACGCATTTGTCCAGCATATGGGCCCCCCATCCTAGGTCTGAAGCGTCTGTTGTGATGCTCTGGCTTGCTTGACATCTGCGAAAGGGAAGGCCTGGGTTGGACTGGCATGCCTGAGCCCACCATAGGAACTCCTGTTTTAAGCATGGAATTAGTGGGATTTCTGTTTCTAGACTGTGTCTGTGCTGGGACCATAAATTCCTTAGGTACCACTGTAGTTTTCTCATATGTAGTCTGGCAAATGGGACCAAGATTATGCATGAAGCCATGAAACCCAAGGCCTGCAGTACCCTTCTTGCTGTTAACTTGCTCAGTTTTGTTAGTGCCAAGAAGTAAAGAGGGAGTTCTTTTTGTTTTTCTGTAGTTAGGAATGCCATTTGCCTTACTTTGTCCAATTCTCCCAAGAATGTCCTTGTTTGGGATGGTATCAGCCTTGACTTTTGTAAATTGACTGTGTATCCCAGTGCTTGTAGCAAGTAAATGACCCTTCGTAAATCTGTTGTCAACTTGCTTTTGTTGTCCCCTTGTAGCAGGCAGTCGTCCAGGTATGGGTAAATTTGAATTCCCTGTAGTCTGCAATGCGATTACTGATGCCAGGCATTTTGTGAATACTCTGGGCAGTAGATAAGCCAAAAGGCAATGCTGAGAATTGATAGTGCTCTGATCCTGCAAGAAATCTGAGGTATCTTCTGCAGATTGGTCGGATGGGGACGTGCAGGTATGCCTCCTTGAGATCTAGAGTTACCAGCCAACACTCCTTGCCCAGCATGGGAAGAAGTTGCTGTAGGGTCAGCATTTTGAATTTTGGGACAATGATGTATGTATTCAAGGTAGACAGGTCGAGAATTGGTCTCCAACTTTTTTCCTTTCTTGGAACTAGGAATAGTCTGGAGTAGAACCCCTTTCCTTGCTCTGCTGTTGGCACTTTTTCCACAGCTCTCATGTTTGCTAACTCCATTATCTGCTGTAGAGCCTCTGTTTTTTGATTTGGAGGTAGATTTGGCATTCCTCTTTTGACTGGTAAAGTGTGAAAATGGAATCGGTAACCTTGATCTATGGTTTGTAAAATCCACTTGTCTTTTGTTATGTGGTGCCAGTTCTTTGAAAATAAGGTTAACTTTCCGCCTAGAGGAGCTGCTATTTGTTCCCTGGTAGGGATTTAGGATTAAGTCACTGTTGGTGTGTTGATGTAGTGGCAGTGGTTGTGTCTGTTCCTCTGTTGTTACCTTGCCACTGTCGTCCTCTGTAGGCACCTCCTCTGGATTGGTTTCTGCCTCTGGGACGTCTATTCCTGCCCCTTTGAAATCTTGTGGAGTCAGGAAAGGACCAATTTTGGCAGGCCAGTTCCTGCTAAACCTAGGGGGTTGAACCTGCAGGAAATCTTTAACAGTTTGAACTGATTTTGCCTTTTCTTCCATATTCTTCATAACCTGCTGGGCAGGTGCACCAAACAAACTTGTCTTATCCATAGGAGCATCTAGCAACTTAGCTTTAACATGATCCGGTAGGGCTTGCTCCTTTAGCCATGCATGCCTTCTAATTACTGTGCCAGTCATGGCTGATCTAAATGAAGCCTCCAGTGCATCATAGCCACATTTTAAGGAATGGTTACTAACCTGTTGTATGTTATTTACCATTTCTAATACATATTTCTTGTCAAGAGATTCATCAGTGGTTAGCTTTTTAGTTAACTGATCAAGCATAAACTCTTGGTATTGTATCATGTGGAACTGACAGTTTAAAGCTCTAGCTGAGAGAGTAGCTGAAGTGTAAACCTTTTTACCCCATCTATCTAATGACCTTGCTTCCCTTTCAGAAGGAATAGGGTTTTTAGCTATGGTCGCGGCTACTGCCTTGGGACCCTGGGATATAATTTCGGGGTCTGCAAGTGGAGCCTTGTAAAGGTGGTGATGAGTATCTGGTACCCTGTAAAATCTGTCTGGTTTGGCAGGGGCTGGGGGTAATGAATCTGGAGCAGAGCAGACATCGTTGAAAGCATCATCTACCACAGAGAGAACAGGAGGTATAGCTAAGGGCCTGTACTGTGGAAGGTGCAGAAAGGTTCTAAGTCTTTTTCTGGAATCTGAAAAATCTTGTTGCTGCCATTGGAACTGCTCTCATGGCATGTAAGGTTTCCCCAAAGGAGAATTCTTCTGGAGGGGAAGCAGCTGGAATGGATTCTTCAGCATCAGAATCTTCATAATTGGAGAAAGGGGCCTCTGGCTGGTCAGTTATGTCTGATTCATCAGCAGAATCATCAGAGGACACTGGCTCAGGGGGCTCTGCCCTAGGTCTCTTTTCTGGGGGCTGAGAGGCCCTGTCAGGGTGAGGTAGAGATCCTCTAATTAATGAAATTAAATCTTCTGCCAAAGTAAGCATTTGAGAACTAGAAGAGGGCCTAGTTGAGGGTGGTTTAACAGGCACTGTTTTCTTAGTCTTGGCTGCTTTAGCCCTGGCGAAGGCCTTAATGGACATGGCTGCTGGAGGCCTAGCAGCACCACGTGCTGGGGTAGAGACATCCAGGGGAATGGTGTCTGATAAGTCAGTGGCAGCCACCGTAGTGGATAAAATTTCTGAGGCCAATTCAGGAGTTGTAGCAGGGGCCTCAGTTGTGGTGATAGATTCGGCAGTACCTTGATCAGTTTTCTCGGTTTCGGCCGAAACCGAGACACTCGCGGTTTGCTTAAGCATGGTTTCGGCCGAAACCACGGACCGCGAGTGTTGGTCTTTGCGTTTTTTGGCAGAAAGTGTTGTCGGAGGATCCGACGACATAACGTACGCAAAGTCAGAACCGAAAAACTGTTCTGCAAACTCCGATCGACGCCTAAGCGTTCGTCGGTTGAAAGAAGCGCAGGCTGAACAGGCTGCTACGTCGTGGGCTGGGCCTAAACAAGGCAGACAGTAAGAATGGAAATCCTTATGAGGTATTTGTTTCCCACAGGTTAAACAATTATTAACTTTTTCTGACATCGGCTGAGGCAAGAAAGAGTCCCCAACGGGGTACTTAGCTTTAGAAGTCTTCAAGTAGTATTCGTAGAAGTAATCTCTGGATCCGACCGACCGGCACTTGCGAACAGCTTCTGCTTCCGAGCCACGCGGCAAGAAAGACTGAGGAAAATGGCGTCGGCTGATGCCTTTATACCCGAAGACCAACAGAGATGACGTCGGGTGAAGAGCGACATCAGCCGAAGCCGGACCCGGACTTTGGAATCCGGCCGACTGACGGGCTGCCTGACGACAGGACAACCCAGCTGTGATGACTGCAGATGCATCCATGAAGGACATCTATCAAGGACTGCTGCACAGCCATCATCTTTTTTTGACTGATGTGCAGGGGGATTTGCTGTGGGCTCCATTGGCCCTGTATGCACCTGCTTTCCAGGTGTGCACCGCAAGCATAGTCTGATGCGTCAGTGGTAAGGGTCTGGGCGGCAGGGGTGGGGTAGGGCAATCCCTTGTTGTGGGAGCATGCTGTTGCCCACCAAAGAAATTCCTTTCTGAAGCAAGGAATTATAGGTAGAAGAGTTTCTAGGTCTTCATTGACACCAAAGGCTCTTTAGGTACCACTGAAGTTTTCTCATATGCAGTCTGGCATATGGAATGAGTAGTATGCAAGATGCCATGAACCCCAGAGCTTGCAGGATTTTCCTTGCAGAAAGCTGGGGCCTGGTGGCCAGTTGAGAGAAGTAGGCTGTCAGGAAAATTTCTCTCTCTGCTGTAAGGTATGCCATCTGGGATGCTGTGTCCAGACTTGCTCCCAGGAATATTATCCTTTGGGTGGGCACCTGTTTTGATTTATTTCCGTTGATTGTGTACCCTAGGAAGGTTAGTAGAGTCTTTACAAAGGCCAGGTGCTTAAGCAGCTTTTCCTGGCTGTCCGCCTGAATAAAACAGTCATCTAAGTTGGGGTAAATCTGAATATTCCTTTGTCTGCAAAAGGCAATTTCTGGAGCCAGACATTTTGTGAAAACTCTTGGAGCAGCAGATAAGCCAAAGGGAACCACAGGGAACTGAAAGTGCTGAGATCCTGCCCTGTAGCAGAGATATTTCCTGCATGATTCCCCGAAAGGAATGTGGAGGTAGGCTTCTTTTAGATCTAGGATGGCTAGCTAAGCGTCCCTGGACAGCATGGGTAGCAGCTGCTGGACGGTGAGCATTTTGAATTTTGGGATCACCAGGAAGGCGTTTAGAATGGATACGATCAAGGATGGGGAGCCAGTGCCCTCTTTTCTCGGCACCAGAAAAAGCCTGGAGTAGAAGCCTTGGCCTACCTGTTCTGCAGGAATGTGCTCTACTGCCCTCAAAGTGAGAAGGGAATGGATTTGCTTTAGAGCCTCTGCCCACTGATTTATTGGTAGATCTGGAAACCCTTTTGAGGTTGGAAGGGTGTGGAAGGAGAATTTGTAACCCTGAAACAATGTTCAGAACCCATTGGTCCTTGGTAATGCTGGCCCAGGTGCTTGAGTGAAAGGAGAGTTTTACTCCTAGGGGTAAGTGAAGGTGGGCAGAGGGGAGGCCAAGAGGAGGCGAGTCACTGTGAGTTCTTACCATAAGGGGGTGGCTTAGAACTCCCTGGTTTTGAAGTGGAGGTAGTCCACTGCTTAGATCTCTGCATTCCCTGGGGCTGCTGTCTGAGGGGGGGGGGGTGTCTGTTTACTCAGAGCAGGAAAGGACCAGTGCTTGGAGGGACAATGCCTGCTGAAGCTAGTGGGCTAGACCTGTAAGAAATCTTTATAGATTTTGCTTTTTCTTCCATTTTTTTAAGACCTTTTCTGCCTTAGTGCCAAATAAGCTTTTTTTGTGCAAGGGGGCATCCAACAATGTAGATTTGACACTGTCTGGCAGGGGTTGTTCCTTAAGCCATGCATGTCTTCTAATGACAGATCCAGTGACTGCTGCTCTGCAAGAAGCGTCTAGGTCGTCAAAACCACAGTGAAAGTGTGTCTAGTTACTTGACTTGCAGAATGCAGTACGTCTTGTAAATCTTTAGATTCTGCCCAAGCAGGAAAGTAAGACAAAGGAGTTCCAGGGTGTGTGTTGCTAATATTTAAGCATATGGAACTGACAATTTAGTGCCCGGATAGGAAGAGTAGCTGAGGTGCATACTTTTTTACCTCATCTGTCCAATGCTCTGGAATCCCTGTCAGAGGGAGTGGGATTCTTAGCAGAGGTTGCTTTAATCCCTTTTGGCCCTTGAAAAATGATCTCAGGGTCAGCTGTTGGATTTTTAAAAAGATATTTGTGCAAGTCAGGGACTCTGTAGTACCAGTCTGGTTTTCTGGGAGCAGGAGGTAGGGCGTCAGGAGTCTAGCTGGATTCAAGGAAAACAACATCCACCACATCCAGAACTGGGGGGGATGGCCAAGGGTCTGTGTTGTGGAAGATCTAGGAATTCCCAGAGTCTCTTTTTAGACAAATGGTAGTCCTGACTTCTCCCATTAGAAATGCTCCCTTAAAGTATGCAGGGTTTCTCCAAAGGAAAAATCCACTGGGAGAGAGCCTGAAGGAATGGATTCCTCTGCATCAGAGTCCTCATAACTGGAGAGGGGTTGCATGTCTTCATAGTCAGATGATTCAGATTCATCTGATTCTTGTTCAGACAAATCTACTGGGGAAAGATCTCTTTTCCTTTTTGAGGGGGTGGCTTGGCTTCCCTTGATCAGCATTGTAAGGTCTTCTGCCATTTTAAGTATTTGAGACTGAGGCAAGGAAGCAGGCGCCTGAGAATGGGTAGTCTGTTTCTTGGGTGTGGTTCGAACCCTGGGCCTAAGGAACTTGGGCCGTTTTCGAAAGAACAGTAGTTGCGAAAGAAGATGGCAGTTTGCATCGAGATCTGATGGTGCGAAGGACTTCCTCGGAAGCCGGTGTCTGCTCAACGGCTCCAGACCCACCCAAGGTAGAGATGACCGCAGGATCCTTAGTCGAATAAGAGTTCTGCAACATACCGGACTCCGAAAGGGTCTCTGTAGCAGCCTGCGAGTCAAAGCGGGCATCAGGGGCCGCAAAAGCACCTGAGTACCAGAGAACTGACGGCTAGCTTAATGGAAGCGTCATCGGAAGGGTTGGACCTGTGTGGTCTCTGTCTTTATCTTTACATTTTTTTTCAAAACATCTGTCGTCGGATGGCTTACCAAAGCCATATCGGACTTCAAGGACAGTAAACGAAAATATCCGGCTACAATAAGGGCCTGACGACGGATAGTTCTGGCATTGAACTAAGCACAGAAGCGAAAATGGGGGACGTTGTGTTCTGGGCCTAGACAAGTGACGAAAGAGTGGAAGTCTCTGTATGGTATTTGCTTTCCACAGGCGAGACAATTATTAACTTTTTCTGACATCGGTGAGTGCAAGAAAAAAGGATCCCCAATGGGGTACTTAGCTTTAGAAGACTCTAACTTCAATTTGGAAACAAAAACTCAGGTAGCGGCCGACCGGCACTCGTGCGAACTGCTTCTGCTTCGGGCTCTACGGCAATAAAGACTGATGTAATGGTGTCGGCTACCTTACTTTATACTACTGACGACCTGACGTCAGTCCTCAAGCGACAGCAACCAACGCAGAAATGCTAAGTCTCTGGTATTCGGGCCGGCCGAGGGCTACCCGGCAGGGATAACCCAAATGTGATGACTACAACAGTGAAACATGAAGAACATCAACATCATGGGATCCTATCCAGCACTTCAGAAGTATTCTTCACTGGACAGTGACAAAGTTCTGGCCAGTCACATCTACAGGCATATATGTCACACTATCAGAATAGTCTACCAAAACCTTCGCACTATCTTCACTGGTCTCCACACACTCAACTCAACTTCAGGAGAGAGATTCTGCAATTAAGCAGAAGTGAAAGCACTAGTATTGCTTTGGAACTGCTTTTACCATTGTGCAGAGGGACAGCAACTGTTCTCAAGTCAGCAGGTGTCTTAACTTGCATATATGGCACTTTCAAAAAAAGTGAAACAAACATGCAACATATGAAAATGCAATAAAACAGGATGTGCAGTTCAGTAGTACAAGATGGAAATTAAGCTAATTAAAAAAATAAATTCAGATACCCGTTTTCATCTGTTATTTTTTGTGTCTGTACCACACAAAAACTTCCAGCACGTTATATCTACTCTTTTGCTCACTAAAGTTAATCAGTATACTAAACAATCTGTTTAAGTAGTGGTCACACTCAGATGAACTTAAAAAATCAATTAAAAACTAACATTTCTTAAAGTGAAAGAATTAGTTTTCATAGCAAATGTTGAACTGATTAAGTTTAAAAACAACATGCACCCAGTATGCCATATCCTATGTTGAATGCTGGCATACAAATGTATTCAGAGTACAGTAATTATGGGTTCATAGGTAGGTACTAGGCTATCTGCCCGAGGGCATTTTTAAGCCTAGCCAGAGTGTGTCGGATTTCACCTCCCCATTGATTAATTAACTGATCCTCTGTCAAGCAGAGGCAATGAAGTAATCCCAGGGGTGTATTTTCTGCTACCGATCCACTTGTCAAGGTTTCTCTTGAAGAGTGTTAGTGAGGGGCTCTGCCCAATGTAGTTTTGAATTTTGTTTCAAAGCACGGAGAGTCTCTGTGACAGGAATTAATCCCTCCAGCAAGTTCTACTTATTGTTGTGCCGAGGTTTAGCTCACTAGAGCGTGTGGCTCGCAGTGACTTGGATTTCTTTAGGTGGATCATGTCCATCAATTCTGAGTTGGACATGGCTTTGTAAGTCAGGCACAGATCACCTCTGAGTAAGCAATATGCCACCGAGTACAGCCGGAGTTTTTTCAATCAGGCAGCATAGGACATATGTTTGAGGCCAGTAATCCTCTTGGTGAGCTACTTTTGTGGTCTTTCCAGCTGTTGGAAGTGTCTTATCAGGTACATCCCAAATGGGGCATTCTACTCTATGATGGGTCTGATGAGTGACGAGTAGAGGGGCACTATAATCTCTTTACTTCTAGATGCGAACCCTTTAGTAATTAGGTGGGCCACATAAAAGGATTTCCTAACTACTTTGGCAATATGATTGTCAAAGGAGAGATTACTATCTACCTGCGACCCAGATCTCTTATTACCTCTTCTGTATTAAGGGGGCTGCCACCTATGTGGTAATTCGTGGGTGTTTTGTTTTTCCCAAACGGGGTGACTATGCATTTTTTGGCATTTAGCTTGAGGCCATGACTTTGACACCAGGTGTCCGTCTCAGTAAGGCCCTTTTGGAAGATATCCAGGTCAGCCGGAGAGTCAATTATGGCTCCCACTTTGCAGTCATCGGCAAAAGTACAGTTTTGTACCTACCATAAATGTAGGTATTCGAGTGTTCACCCTGCTGCAGTCATCACACTTGGGATATCCTGCCATCAGGCGGTCCCACAGTCGGCCCGAATTCCAAAGTCTTGGTCCGGTGTCCACTTTCCAAGCTAGTGGATGGAAGGTCCTTGTGCAAAATTTTTGAAGTTGGTGGTTGTGGGGGCTTGCAAACAGATCTATGTCTATGCGTCCCCATTTTTGAGCCATCATTGCAAATACTTGTGGATCTAGTTTCCATTCGTGTGGATCCATGATGTTTCTGCTTAGGTCGTCTGCCAATGTGTTTTTCTTTCCTGGCAGGAATGGTGCTTGTAATTGAACCTGGCAAGACAGTGCAGTGTTCCACAAGGTCATTGCTTGCCTGCATAGAGGGTAGGAATGTGTGCCCCGTTGCATGTTTATGTACCACATGACTGCGGTATTGTCCGTCTTTATTAGTAGTTGTCCTGGGTGTAGAAGGTCCTTGAAAGCTGTTAGGGCATTCTGTACTGCTAGCATTTCTTTTTGATTGATATGCAGGTGCCTCTGATCTGTAGTCTATTTGCCTGAATGCAATGCCCTGCCATGTGTGCTCTCCAGGCATAGTCCGATGCATCTGTTGTCATAGTTTGCCTGGCTGTGGGTAAGGTGAAAGGCTGACCCTTGTTGAGGTGACATGCCTGTGCCCACCATAGAAACTCCTGTTGAAGGCAGGAAATGAGTGGTATTGTTTCCAAGCTGTGGCTGTGCTGAGTCCATACACTTTTCAGGCACCATTGTAATTTCCTCATATGCAGTTTTAGAAGTATGCAAGATGCCATGAATCCCAAGGCCTGCAGAATTTTTCTTGCAGGGAGTTGGGTCTTTGTTGCTATTATTTTGAAATATTGAAACAGCTGTCGTTGCTTGTCTGGCATGAGATAAGCCATCTGGGCCGTTGTATTCAAGCTGGCACCTAAGAATATTATGTTTTGTGAGGGCACTAGTTTTGATTTCTTTTCGTTTACTGTGTACCCTAGGCAACTTAGAAGGTGTTTGACAAATGCCAGATGCTTTAAAAGAATGTCCTTGCTTTCTGCTTGAATAAGGCAGTCATCCAGGTATGGGTATATTTGAATTCCTCTTTGTCTGCAGTATGCACTTACTGGTGCCAGGAATTTTGTGAAGACCCTGCGCGCAGTAGATAATCCAAAGGGCAATGCAGAGAATTGATAATGCGTTGAACCTGCAATGAAGCGGAGGCATCTTCTGCAATTTTGTCTGATAGGGACATGCAGGTATGCCTCCTTGAGGTCCAAAGTGACTAGCCAAGCATTCTTGCCCAGCATGGGAAAAAGCTGCTGTAGTGTTAGCATCTTGAATTTTGGTACTTGCAGATAGGTGTTCAGAATTGAAAGATCCAGAATGGGTCTCCATGCTTTGTCCTTTCTTGGAACTAGGAAGAGTCTTGAGTAAAATCCTTGTCCTTGCTCCTGTGTAGGCACCTGCTGAATGGCTCTCATGTTCATGACAGCTGTAATTTGTTTTTGTGCCTCTGCCCATTGATTTGGTGGCAGGTTTGGCATTCCTTTTATCCTTGGTAAGGTATGAAAGTGGAATCTGTATCCCTGAGAGACAATGTTTAGAACCCATTTGTCTTTTGTGATGATGTGCCAGTTGTCTGCAAAAAATGCTAGTTTTCCTCCCAAGGGAGTTGCCAGGAGAGATTTGCTTGGTAGTTTGAAGATAGAGTCATTGTGTTTGTCTTCTGCTAGCTTGGGGCCTGTCTTCTCCTCTTTTCTGGGTAGCAGAACCCCATTGGCGAGGTTTGTAAGGGCCCTGTGACTGACCTCTGCCCCTTGGGCGTCTGTATTTGCCCCTCTGTGATCTGTCTGAAGCTGGAAAGGACCAGTTTTTTGTTGGCCAATTTCTGCTGAAACGAGGGGTTGTACCTGCAAAAAATCCTTGACCGTTTGCCTAGACTTTGCCTTATCCTCCATTTTCTTTAAAACCTCTTCTGCTTTGACACCAAATAATACATCCTGCTGTAAAGGTGCATCCAATAATTTTGCTTTAACATGGTCAGGGAGGGTTTGTTCTTTTAACCAAGCATGTCAACGTATGACAGAGCCAGTAGCAGCTGCTCTACAGGAAGCTTCCAATGAATCAAATCCGCATTGTAAAGTATGTTTGCCCACCTGTTCAGCTGCATGCAACAGATCCTGCATTTCCTTGAATTCAGGCTGTTCTGAATGTGTGCTCACTTTTTGCTTTAACTGAGACATCAGGAATGGTTGATATTTCAACATGTGAAACTTGCAATTTAATGCTCTCATAGCCAGAGTTGCTGAGGTGTATATTTTCTTTCCCCATCTATCTAGGGCTCTGGAATCCCTTTCAGAGGGCACAGGATTTTTAGCCATAGAAGCTTTTGCTCCCTTAGGACCCCGGGAAATTGTTTCTGGGTCAGCTACAGGGCTTTTATAAAGGAATTTGTGAGAGTCAAGTACCCTGTAGTATCTGTTTGGCTGGAGCAGGAGGTAGAGAGTCTGGATTTAAACTAGACTCCAAGTAAATATCATCCACAATATCTAAAATAGGAGGGATAGCAAGAGGTCTGTGTTGGGGTAGTAAAAAGAACTCTCGGAGCCTTTTCTTAGAATCTGAGTAATCCTGGCCTTCCCAGTGGAAATGTTCCCTCATGGTATGTAAAGTTTCCCCAAAGGAGTAGTCTTCAGGGGGAGATGCTAATGGAATAGAGTCTTCAGCATCAGAATCTTCATAAGGTGGAAAAGTGTAATCCTGTTCCTCAGAAGAATCTGAGGAGAGAGAGACCTGGTCAGAGGATGCATAATCCTCCTCCTGTCTTGGTCTTTTATCAGGAGGGGGATGGGAACCCCTGATAAGGGTAATCAAATCTTCAGCCATCTTAATCACCTGTTTCTTAGGCATGGGGCCTTGAACTTTACACTGAAGTACAGTTTTCTTAGGTTTTAAAGGAGTTTTAAGCTTAGCATAAGATTTAATGGTGAGTGTAGTCGGTCTGAAGACACCTTCTGCAACTGAAGGTGTTTCCACTGGACCGGTGTCTAGTTTTGCTCCGGTGTCGGTAGATGGCTGCGTCGGCCTAGTAGACTCCACTTGGGAATCCGAGCTGTCTGCGGTTCCAGTTCTGTGGTCGTCAGGAGCTGCGTAGACGCCTCATTGAAAACCGGAGAACCGGTGACAGGCCCAGCTGAGGCCTCGGGGTCTGGCTTATTCCTAGGCTGCCTGTCCTTATCCTTGCGTTTTTTATGAATGGCGGTCGTCGGCTGCTCCGACGGCATGATATAATTAAATTTCCTACTAAAGTAATGCCGTGCGAAGTCAAAACGGCGTTTGATAGTTCGTTTATTAAACCTAGCGCAAAACCGACAACCTGTGACGTCGTGGTCTGGGTCTAGGCAAGGAATACAATAGGAATGGAAGTCCATATGAGGTATTTGCTTCCCACAAGAAATGCAATTGTTAACTTTTTCTGACATCGGACTGAGGCAAGAAAATGTTCCCCCAACGGGGTACTTAGCTTTATTGAAGACTTCAGACTGAAATTCAAATCAGAAATCTCAGGTGTAGGCAGACTGGCACTTGCGAACTGCTTCTGCTTCGGGCAGCGCGCAGCAAGAAAGACTGGAGAAAATGGCGTTGGATGCCTCTTGTATACCCCTGGCGCACTGACGCCAGGGAAGAAGAGACAGCAACCGACGCCGGACCAAGACTTTGGAATTCGGGCCGACTGCGGGACCGCCTGACGGCAGGATAACCCAAGTGTGATGACTGCAGCAGGATAACACGATCATCTTGGATAGCCATAGTCCTCCTGTGTTTGCCTATACTTCTGAGAAATATATGCAGAACAGTAGGGGTCCCAGGACAGAGCCTTGCGGGATACCACTTGTGGCTGGTTTAGAGTCGGACCTGGAGCCCGCTATTCTTACCATGTGAGTTCTGTCTGTAAGCCAGTTGGCAACCCATCTCATGACGTAGGGGTTTATGTTCAGGCTGGTGAGTTTTTCTGTAATACCAGAATGGGGAATGGTGTCGAAAGCCTTGGCGAGGTCAAGGTAGGCTGTGTGAACAGCCTTTCCCTCGTCTATGGCCTTAGTGACTGTCACGAAGAAGTCAACCAGGTTTAGTAGGCATGATCTGCCCTTAACAAAGCCGAATTAAGTCAGGTGAAGTGTTTGGAGGTTCCCAATGTCTTTGTTAATGAGTTCCATAGCTTTGCAGACCAGGCTAGTCAGGCTTATGGGAAGATAGTTACCAGGGTCAGTTGCGGCCCCTCCTTTGTGGAGTGGAATAACCGTTACTGTGAGCCATTCTATGGTCAAGCAGCCTGTGGAGAGGCTGAGGTTGAACAGTTTAGGGGGTCTACCATTATAAGATCGACGTTTGAAAACATCGAACATATGGTCAACATGATATGGTCGAGGTCTTCAAACATCAATCTTATAAAAAGACAAAAAAAAAGGTACCCTAACAGGTTTAAGCAGGGGGGCCAAGCCCCCCTGCGCCCCCACACCCCCCGCTACTTAAATATACTAACTCTGAGACCGCACTACATTCAGTAAACGAAAATCTCCCCTTACGGAGATTTCCCTTTACACGCTCGAGATTCTGAGTGTTCAATATTCTCGTGTCGACAATGTCAGATTCGACATTGTCAGCTTTCGAGAACATAATATTGACCCTGTTTAGGTGGGGGGTTAGTTCGTTCTGTAGTTCGTGCAAGACTCAGCCTGGGACACCATCTGGCCCCACTGACGCTGTGTTTTTGGCTTTTGAAAGGGCAGTTTTCACCTGTGCGTCTGTGATTTCTGGGACACTACACTTTTCCGGCATTGTTGTGGGCCCTTTTGGGGGTGAGAGGGGGGCGAAGTTTGCACTGAATCTACCTGCCAGGATGTTGGCAATATCAGTAGGTTCAGTATATTTTTTGTGCTATTTTGTACTAGTTCAGTGCATATCTGCGAGTTGCCACTTAGATTCTTAACATAGCTAAAGAAGGCTTTGTGGTTATCTTTTGAATCCTTGGCAATTTTTCTTTTCGATGTTAGCCTGGATGATTTTATGAGGAACCTTAGTTTTTTACTGATACTGATCAGGAATGTCTTTCCTTCTTGATATTTGCTTTTTTTTCTGAACTAGTTTCCTCCTCCTATTGTATTGCCTGTTTATGGCAGAGGTCCACCAGACTAGTTTCCTTCTCTTAGAGGAGTGAGTCTTGGTTTTGCTAGGGATGGCACGATCCATGCATTCTTGTATGTGCTCATCGAGTGCATTTGTAAAGGTTTCTGCATCTTGGGCAGCGTTATCCTTTAGCGTGGGGGAAGAGAAACTTACCGCATCTGTCTTAAGTAAGGTGAAGTTTGCTTTAGAAAAGTTTTTTACTGTGGTTTCCTTAGTTGGGGGTGGTGGTGGGGTGTGGACATTCCGAGTGATTAGTTTATGGTCTGATCGAACCAGTGATGGGCTGACCTCCGGTGTGGAACACCTGTCGCCCATGTTGGTGATGACCAGGTCCAATACGTTTTCACCTCTGGTAGGGGAGTTTACCAGCTGATCCAGGGCGTTTGAGTTTATGAATTCCAGGAAGTGCTGGGCCTGGGAGTTTGTACTAGAGTAGTTTTCTCAGTTAATGGTAGGATAATTGAAATCGCCCAATATCAGAGTGTTCAGTAGGGCATTCATGTTTTCGAGTGTCTCCACAAAGGTGGAGTGGTGGTCCTGGGTCATGGAGTGTGATCTGTAGCAGGCCACAATTTGCATTGCAGATTTGCCCGATGTTAGTTGCACATGGATGATCTCAGAGGTATCATGCTGCACCACTAACCTGGAGGTGTAGGTATCCTTGATGAATATGGGTACATCCCCTCCTTTTGTGTTTCGGTCCGTGTTCTGTGGCCGAACGTGTGGTATGAGTTGTAGCCCGGTAGTGCTGGGGTGCTTTCTGGAGCCTTGAACCAGGTTTCAGTTACTGCACAGATGTCAACGTTCTCCATACTGAGGAGTGCTTCGAGCGCGTGCATTTTGAGATTTAAACTCCTGATGTTGAGTGGCATAACCCTTTGTTAATTGTGCTGTTTACAGAGGTGGGTTTGACTTTTGAGCCTTGCCTAAAAAAGACACTATGGGGGCAGCAAGAGCCTTGGCCAGTATTCAAAAGCCTAGGGGTGACAGGTGTAAGCCGTCTCTTGTGAAGCAACGCGGCTTGTCGAGCATGCCGTCCCAGGCTGACGGACACTGGATCCCCTTTGAATGACACCAGAAGCTTAGCCAATTGTTGAAATTGATAATTTTTTTCTTTATACTGAGGTATCCTTCTTGGTGAGGATAGGACGCTAGTCAGGGTCAGGGTCATACCAGCCTGGGTTACATGATCAGAGCGCTCTTCCATGTCTTTTTTTCCTGTAGTCCAGGGAGGTACATCTCAGGTCATTCACACCAACATGAACAATGACAGTGTCATATTTGTACTTGTTCTGGAGTGACCTGGGTACTTGTGTTATGTGGAGGATTCTGGCTCCCGACAGGCAGCCAACAGTAACCTTCTGCTTGTCCGGCCTAGTGAGTGGGACGTCAGTGTGCCTGACTATACAGTCACCTATTATTAGTGTGTTAGGTATGTTATTTCGCCTTAAGGACTGTGATTGTGCGGCACACTGATTTTGTGCTTTGTGTGTTGTGTGGCTTGTGACAGGAGGTGCAGGTTGTTTGGGTGTCTGCTTTGGAGGTCTCTGATGCTTTTGCAAGTTTTTATTTAGAGCTTCTGAGTATGATTTTGTGCATTTGTGTGTATTTTTTGCCAGTGCTGGTTTAGTAGGTCTATGTGTGGCTGGAGGTGTGGTGCAAGTGTTAAACATTCTCCTCTTGACTGTCTGTTCCAGTCTTGGGTGGACACAACTTGGCCTCCAGTTTGGCTGTACAATTGCATCTCTCGCATAGGTTAGTGTTTTGTGGTAGGAGGCTGTCGCCTCTACACTGACGTCAGTGCGCCATGGGTATAAAAGATGCAGCAGACGCCATTTTCTTCATTTTTTCTTGCCCCAGATGTCAGGTGCCCCCAATAGGGTAGGCTGAAAAAATTACTATCATAAAAAAACATGCACATAACCTTCATCTACAAGCAAAAACACCACATAGGTTGTGTAGAATAGAGAGGTACAGATAAGTCCTAGCAAAGAAAAAGGGGGATGGTGGGAGGGTAACCCAGACTGCAACAGTGAATACACTCTAACATCTACATTTATGGTAGGTACACAACTGTACTATGTTCATCGTGTTTCACTGTTGCAGTCATTACACTTGGGTTGAATCCCAAAGCTGAGGTTGGGTGGCTGGGCCTAAACAGAGTTTGGAGTGGCTATGAGGCCCTGCTGAACTGCAGTGGCAAAGCCTGCTCTGGATTTAGAGTAGAGAGGTAAATGGTAGTGCTTTGTAAAAGTGTGCACTGAAGACCATGTTGCAGTCTCCAAAATATCCTTGGTTGGTACTCCTCTGAGGAAGGCTGCTGCTCTGGTAGAATGTGGCCTAATGCCCTTGGGCATTGATTTGCCATGTTGTGAATAGCAGAAACGAATGCAGTGGCCTATCCATTTTGAAATAGTCTGCTTTGAAATGGCTTTTCCCTGCGACCCTGCAGCATATGCCACCAAGAGTTGCTCAGTCTTTCTGAAGGCTTTAGTCTTGTCCAAGTAAAAGCGTAGCGGTCTGTGTATGTCCAAAGAATGCAGAAGTCTCTCCCCCTTATTCTGTGGATTTGGATAAAAGGTAGGCAAATGAATGGTTTGGTTAAGAGCCACGCTAGACACTACCTTAGGCATAAATGTCGGGTTTGTCCTTAGAGAAACCCTGTCCTGATGGAAAATAATAAAAAGTTCCACAGCCATTAGTGCCTGTAACTCTGAGACTCTTCTTGCTGAAGTTATTGCTAGGAGAACAGCGGTTTTCCATGACAAGTATTTTCTCTCTGCTGTACTGGCTGGCTCAAAATGAGGCAGTGTGAGTTTTTCCAAGACAAAATTGAGGTCCCATGCAGGTACTGGAGCTCTCCACAGAGGTCTTATGTTTTTGGCCCCTCCGAGAAACTGTCTTAGCAGTGGATGAGAAAAAATAGGTGGGTCCGTATTGTAATGACCTGAAATGGCAGAGGCATGGATCTTAATTAATGAGAAGGATAGGCCTTTGTCCAGCATCTCAGTTAGGTATTGCACAATCTGAGGAATATTTGGTACAAGCGAGTGTCCCGCTGTAGTGGTGCTGCGGTAGCGTTGTCACATCACAGCAAGACGTTGTCCCGTTCGATTCTCAGCTAGAGCATCTTCTGTATGGAGGCATGCGTGAATGGGCGTGCCTTCGTTGAAGGTTGTGCGTCAGGGCTGGTAACTCGGCACGCAAAAATCCACTACCAAACATTAGCAGACCGGAGTTCCGCTGTGGCGACCCCTAACCAGGATAAGCCGAAAGAAGACGACGACAACAGCAACAACAACGACATCATTTGGTACACGTGAGTCAAATCCCTGCGCTTGGTTCCAAGCACAGAATCTCTTCCATTTTTCTGCATAAGATTTTCTGGTGCTGGGCCTCCTGGCCTCCAAAATAACATCCATAACTGCTTTAGAGAGAGGTATGTTCTGAATGACTACATTATCCATCATGCAGCCAGATTTAAGGTTCTGAGTTGGCTGTGCAGGATCTGATTGTTCTGTTGGGTCAGCAAATGAGGTATTAGAGGCAATCTCCAGGCTGGGCCTTGAGACAAGCACTTTAGGATTGGGTACCAGTGCTGGCGTGGACAGTCTGGGGCAATCAGTATCATGTTTGGCTTTTCTTGTCTGACCTTTAGGAGTATCTTGGAGAGGAGAGGCAGAGGAGGGAAGGCATATACTGTAAGGGCTTTCCAGCTGAATGAAAGGGTGTCCACTTTCCATGCTTGCTTGTGATAAGTCCAAGTGCAGAATCTCTGTAGTTGGCAGTTGTGAGGGGAGGCGAATAGATCTATGTCTGGGCATCCCCATTTCCCTGTTATGTTGAAGATTAGTGGATCTAGTTTCTACTCGTGAAGATCCACGAGGTTTCTGCTTAGTTCGTCTGCCAAAGTATGCGTCTTTCCTGGCAGGAATTGTGCTTGCAGATGTACTTGATAAGTCAATGCTGTGTTCCACAAAGTAATGGCTTGCCTGCAGAGGGGGTAGGAATGTGTGCCCCCTTGCTTGTTTATGTACCACATGACTGTAGTATTGTCCGTCTTTATGAGTAGTTGTCCTGGATGAAGTAGGTCCTTGAAGGCTGTCTGGGCATTTTGCACAGCTAGCATCTCTTTTTGATTGATATCAAGATGCATTTGGTTTGTGGGCCATGTGCCCTGAATACATTTTCCTGCCATGTGCGCCCCCGCATAATTTGATGCATCTGTTGCTAGTGTCTGCCAGGCAGTGGGTAAGGTGAAGGGCTGTCCCTTGTTGTGGTGACAGGCCTGTGCCCACCACTGAAATTCTTGTAGCAGGCAAGGAATGAGAGTAATTACTGTTTCCAGGCTGTGGCAATGTGGAGTCCAAATACTTTTTAGATACCACTGTAGTTTACTCATATGCAGTCTTGCATATGGAATTAGTAGAATGCAGGATGCCATGTAGCCCAGAGCCTGCAGAATTTTTCTTGCAGATAACTGGGTCTTTGTTGCCATGTCTCTGAAGTAAGAAGTCAGATGCCTTTGCTCATCTGGCGTGAGATAAGCCATCTGGGCAGTTGTATTTAAGCTTGCACCCAGGAATACTATCTCTTGAGAGGGTACTAGTTTTGATTTCATTTACTGTGTACCCTAGGCAAATTAGTAATCTTTTTACAAACGCCAGATGCTGTAGTAGAATATCTTTGTTCTTTGCTTGAATAAGGCAGTCATCCAAGTAGGGATATATTTGAATTCCTCTGTCTGCAAAATGCAATTACTGGTGCCAGGCATTTTGTGAAGACCCTGGGCGCAGTACATAAGCCAAAGGGCAGTGCAGAGAATTGGTAGTGCATTGAACCAGCTATGAATCTGAGGTATCTTCTGCAAGATTGTCTGATTGGGACATGCAGGTATGCCTCTTTGAGGTCCAAAGTTACAAGCCAAGCCTTCTTGTCCAGCATGGGTAGAAGCTGCTGTAGAGTCAACATTTGAATTTTGGGACGTCCAGAAAAGTATTTAGAATAGACAGGTCCAGAATCGGTCTCCAGGCTTTGTCCTTTCTTGATACCAAGAAATGTCTTTAGTAAAATCCTTGTCCCTGCTCTTGCTGTGGCACTGGCTGAATTGCCCCCCATGTCCATGAGAGATGAAACTTGTTTTTGTGCCTCTTGCCATTGATTGCGTGGCAGGTCTGGCATACATTTTTCCTTTGGAAGGGTGTGAAAGTAAAACCTGGAGCCCTGAGAGACTATATTTAAGACCCATTTGTCCTGGGTTATCTTGTGCCAGTTTTGTGAAAAAAGTGCTAGCTTTCCCCCTAAAGGTGCTGCCAAAAAAGAAGTGCTTGGCATTGGCAGAGGGAAGTCATTGGTACCGTTTTCTATAAGGCTGTGATTTGACTTCTCCGCTTTTGGAGGTAGAAGCACCCCATTGTTTGGGCCTGTACGAGCCCTGGGGCTGTTGCCTGCCTCTAGAGCATCTGAATCTGCCTCTGTGATCTGTCTGACACTGGAAAGGACCAATTCTTAGAGGGCCAGTTCCTGCTAAATCTGGGTGGCTGTACCTGTAAGAAATCCTTTACGGTCTGCATAGATTTTGCCTTATCCTCCATCTTCTTCAACACCTCTTCTGCCTTAACACCAAACAAGTATCATGCTGTAATGGAGCATCCAATAATTTTGCTTTAACATGATCAGGCATATTCTGTTCCTTTAACCACGCATGCCTTCTAATAACAGAACCTGTAACAGCGGCCCTGCACAAGGCTTCCAGTGAATCATAGCCACATTGCAAAGTACACTTTCCCACAAGTTCAGCTGCATGCAATAAATCCTGCAAATCTCTGTTCTCTGAAAATTCAGAATTTGACAACATTTTTTGTTTTAACAAAGACATTAAGTATTGCTGATATTTGAGCATATGAAATTGACAATGTAAAGCCCTTACAGCCAAGGTAGCAGAAGTGTAAACTTTTTCCCCCATCTGTCCAAAGCCCTAGAATCTCTATCTGAGGGGACAGGGTTTTTGTCAGAAGCAGCCATGACCCCTTTGGGACCCTGTGAGATAGTTTCTGGGTCAGCAGCAGGGTTCAGCAGGGTTCTTGTAAAGAAATTTATCGGAGTCTGGGACCCTGTAGTATCTGTCCGGCTTAACAGGGGCAGGAGGTAAAGAGTCTGGAGACAGGCCGGACTCTAAAAAAACATCATCTACTATGTCTAGAACAGGGGGAATTGCAAGAAGTCCGTGCTGAGGAAATAAAAGAAAGTCTCTATATCTTCTTAGAATCAGAATAATCCTGGCTCTCCAAATGGAAATGCTCCCTCATGGTATGCAGAGTTTCCCCAAATGAATAGTGCTCAGGAGGAGAAGCTGAAGGAATAGAATCTTCAGCATCAGAATCCTCATAGGGAGGAACAGAACATCCCTGATCAGAAGAGGAATTGGAGGAAATGGAAACCTGATCACAGGAATCATATTCAGTGTCTTGCCTAGGCCTCTTATCAGGAGGGGGATGAGAACCCCTGATCAAAGTAATTAGGTCTTCGGCCATTTTGAGCATCTGTTTTTTAGGCATAAAAGTCTGTCCTGGAGAATGCTGTACTGTTTTCATTGTCTTTAAAACTGTTTTAGACTTTGTCTTGGATGCTGAAGTAGGCTTTATATAAAGTTGTGCAGGTCTGAAGACAACCTCAGAAGCCAATGCCTGCTCAGCGGCTCCAGACCCATCTGAGAGATTAACTTCCGAAAGGCCATACCTTGAGTATCCAGAGGCCTAGCTGTCTCCACGTGGGAGTCTGAGGCGGCCTGTGGCTCTGAGGTAGCGGGAGTCAGGGGCTGCGAAAGCACCTCACTGAGCACCGGCGATTGGCCTAGAAGAGGCTTCGTCTGTTTTGGACCTCGGATGTTTGTCCGTGTCTTTATCCTTGCATTTTTTATGAATTCCGGTCATCAGTTGTTCCGACGGCATTATGTAATTAAACCTTCTGCCAAAATAGTGAAAAGCAAAATTGTACCGACGCTTAATAGTGCGTTGATTAAATCTAGCACAAAACCGACAACTAGCAACATCGTGGTCAGGGCCTAGGCAAGGAACACAGTAAGAGTGGAAATCCTTATGAGGTATTTGCTTCTCAAAAGAAATACAATTGTTAACGTTTTCCGACATCGGTCTGGAGCAAGAAAAAAAGTTTCCCCAACAGGGTACTTAGCTTTATTGAAGACTTCGGATCTGAAATTCGATTTCGAAAATCTCAGGAGTTGGCCGACCGGCACGTGCTAACTGCTTTTGCTTCAGGCACCGCATGGCAAGAAAGACTGAAGAAAATGGCGTCGGCTGCATCTTTTATACCCCTGGCGCACTGACGTCAGGGAAGAGGCTATAGCAACCGATGCCGGACCAGGACTTTGGAATTCAGGCTGACTGCGGGTAGCCTGCCAGCAGGATAACCCAAGTGTAATGACTGCAACAGTGAAACACGATGAACATCGACTAGACTCTACACATCTCGGAATAAAGGGTTTGAATCTTAAGTGCCTTTTAGGGCATGGCATAAAGAATTATCCCTGGTGTCTAGTGCATCACCCTCCCCCCAAAGGAGCAGGATTTGCTAGTAAGTCTAGGGGCATATGCATATGGTGGAATGACCAGACACACAAAGACAGACACACACAGACACACACTAACCCTCCCTACTGCAACCTCCTGTAACTATCCCCCATCTCACTGTGACTTCCCAGGCAGGCACATGCATACACACACTTTACATCATTCCTACCTCTACATAAATTCACATGCAACCACATATATGTACACCCCCCCCCCAAAAAAAATACATAAAAAAATACCTGTCCATTCAACTCCTTGGCATTTAATCAGATAAACATGAGCTTTTGGCAGTGCTCATTAACAGTAGGTGGTTTGGTACGGGATTTAAAAAGGGGGGTGCACAAGACTGGTTAGCAAAAGGACACTCCCCCAGAAAGCCTCATTAACATCTGCACTAGGCTGTAGCGACAGCCCACAGCACAGCTGCACCTCCTTATGGTGCATCACAGTCATAAGGTGGTCTCTGAATCAAAAATTGTTACCATGAAGCGTATACCAGCCTTACACCTTGGAGTAACCTTCGTTTACATATGTGCATGCCAAACACCCCCACGGCTAAAACAAACCCTAACCCACTTTAAAAATGAACTTTCACTTAAAGAAAAACATGTAAAAACAAATGCTCAGACCACATCCCCCACTAACTTCACAGTTGATGCATCCCGCTTCTGACAAATGAGTTCCCTCTTTCAGGATCCACCACTGTATGGCACTACAAAGCCTAAATTGGTTAGAACTACCCCATCAACTAACACATAGGATCATAGGAAGTTACTAGACTATTTGCTCACAGGCCCTTACAAGCCTAGCCAAGAATTTAGCCTAAGTTCAACAAGTCAGCACCCTATGCTACTGTCAAGCAGGGTCACGGGTGAAATCCCAGGAGTGTATTTCTGCTCCCCATCCAGTTATCCACGTTGCGCTTAAAAAGGTTTAATGAGGTACTCTGCCTTATGTGGAGAGGAAGTCTATTCCTCAAAAGGGGGAGTCTCTGGGACACAAATCTGTCCCACCAACACGTCCTATTTATGTCACAGTCCAGGTTGAGGTCACGCATACGGGATACTGAAGTGGAGCTTGACTTGCAGATATGCAGCAGCCCCATCAGGGAGGGGTCTGAGAATGCTTTGTATGCCAGACAGAGGTCAACTCTGAGGAGTCTGTAGGAGACTGAGCAGAGGGACAGGGCTTTTAGCCCATCTGTGTAGGGTACATGTTTGAGGTCCTGGATTCTCCAGGTAAGGAACCTCTGTGGTCTCTCCAGCAACTGCATGCACTTTGTGAAGTACATGCAAAAAGGGGCACTGAACTCAACAATGGGTCTTATAAGGGAAGAATACAGGGATGCTATGACCCTGGATGAGATACCCTTACTAATGAGGTGGACCATGTAGAAAGTTTTCTGTACAATGGAGGCAACATGGTGGTCAAGTCCGTTTGCTATCAACCTGGGTGCCCAAGTCCCCCACGACTGATTGGTAATAAGGCACTAAGCACGTGATGTGATCATTTGTGGGGACGTCATTCTCCCCAAAAAGGATGATGATGCATTTTTTGGCATTCAGTTTGAGGTCATGTTTCTGGCACCAATCATTTGCTTGGGTGAGAGACTCTTGGAGGGTGTCCACATCACTAGGGGAATTGATGACAGCACCCAGCTTGCAGCCATTTGAAAACTTGGTCAGCCATAGCCCACTAGATTTGGCCTGTACCTCTGAGAAATGTATCCCAAACAGCAGAGGCCACAAAACCGATCCCTGGGGTACACCACTTGTTACGGGTGTACTACTTTAGGTGGTTTCCCCTATTTTGACTAGGTGGGTTCTATCAGTGAGCCAGTTTGCTACCCATCTGGTAACAAATGGATTGACGCCTAGTTGAGATAGTTTATTATATCTGAGTGGCCTTGGCCAGGTCAAGGTGGGTGGTGCGCACAGTCTTCCCCTCATCTATGGCCTTTATGACCATATCAAAGAAGTCGACCAAATTTAACAGGGATGACCTCCCCTTGACAAAACCAAACGGTGTGGGATCAAGTGTCTGGAGATTGCCAATGTCCTTGTTAATGAGGTCTGTGATAATCAGCTCCATGGCCTTGCAGATCGGGCTAGTTAGGCTGAGGTGTCTATAATTTCCTGAATTAACGGATGCTCCACCTTTGTGCAAAGGGATGACAGTAGCTGTCCTCCACTCAGCTGGGACGAAGCCAGTACTCAGGCTTTGCTTGAATAAGGTGCCTAATGGTGCTGCAAGTTCCTGCCTGAGTTCAAGTAGGATGCAGCCTGAGATGTTATCGGGTCCCATGGAGGCTGTATTTTTTGCTTTTGAGAGGGCAGTGATGACTTGATCCCTAGATATAAGGGGAAGGGGCAGATACTGGGGATGTCCTGTTTTACTGATGGGAGGCAGATAAGTGAGGTTTTCGCTGAACCTGTCTGCCAGCAGGCTGGCTATATCTACAGGGTTTGTGTACGAGGTATCCTTGGCCAACAATTCCGAGCAGATCTGGGTGCTTCCCTTGAGATTGCGGACATGTGTGAAGAAAGCCTTATGATCGTCTTTAGTAGATGTGGCCAGTTTGCTTTGGAGGATTTCACTAGTGTTCTTATTTGCTTGTTCAGGCTAAAGAGAGAGGATTGTTTCCAATTAGACACCTTCTCCTTCTTGGTCCTGGACAGCAATTTTTCCTTTTATTATAGGGTTTATTTATTGTAGATGTCCACCAGACAGGTTTACTCTTCCTTGGAGGAGGATGTTTTTGTCCCGTCTGGTATTCCTATTCCATGCAGCTATATAAATGCTCATATAGTACTTTGGTGTAAGTTTGGACATATGTGCCAGTTCCTGTGGACATGAAGGGGGCTGTGAAGCAGTTTATACCTTCCCTGAAGAGGCTGCAATCAGCTCTGGAGAAGGTTTTTTTGTTTGAACCTAGTTGGGGGGGTGTAGGGGGAGATGGTGACTTCGAAAGTGACTGCTTTGGGGTCGGATCTTACCAGGGATGATGACATTGCAGGGATGCTGCAGCGGTTGGTTACTCATATTGGTTAATACTAAGTCCAAGAAATTTTCACCTCTTGTGGAGGTGTCAACCAACTGGTCCAAGGCATTTGCATTGACTAAATCAAGGAATCTCTTAGCATTTGTGTTTTGGCATAAAAGTATTTCTTCCAATCTATGGTTGGATAGTTAAAGTCATCCATGATCAGAGTAAAGGGTTGAATCTTGATAGATTCAAAGAGGTCCAGATAGCTGGAGTGAGCATCTTGAGTCAGAGTTGGAGGCCTGTAGCCATTTATGATTTGAATAGGGGTCTTGTCAATTATTAACTGCACCTGGAGTATTTCTTGTGCATCACACTGTTTGACCAGCCTATAGATGTGTAGGTCTTTTATACATTTTGCAACTCCACTTCATTTTGTTTTGCTGCCCACGGTTTGGGGTCAGAATGAATGATAGCATGAGTAGTCTGGTATGGCTGGGGTGTTCTCCGCAGCTTTGAACCAGGTTGCTGTGACTGCTTCTTCCAAGGTTAAGAATGCTTGCAATGAATGCAGTTTCATGTTTAGACTCCTAGCATTTAGCAGCATGACCTTTAATTTACGTTTTGATGAAATTTTCATGTTAGTAGTTTTGACCTCATGGCATTACTTAAAAAAGGCACTATGAGAGAGGCAAAAGCCTTTGCCAGGAGCCTGAAGCCCAAGGGAGACAGATGCAGGCCACCTCTGGCAAAGCATCAAGGATTGTCAGTCATGTCATCCCACACCGTCAGGCACTGGATCCCCTTGAAATGACACCAGAAACTAATTAAGTCAATCAATTTTGGTTTGTATCGCAGCATCATTCTGAGTGACAGTAGAATGCTGCTTAAGGCTAGGAACATAACCTGCCTGGAACACATACTAAGCGAGCTCCATCATCTCTCTCTTCAGGGTGGCACGTCTCAGGTAGACTATGACAGAGTCATAAAAGTACCCGTTGAGAGACTTGAGTGCATTGGTGATGTGGCTGATACTGGCACCTGACAAAACACAAAACAACTAACCATGACTCTCATTATCCAGCCTTGTGAGAGGCACATCTGTGTGTCTCACAATGGAGTCCCCTATGACTAATATGTTGGGTTTATGTTTCGGTCTTAGTGGCTGTGAGACAGGTGTGGTGTGGTGGGCAGTGCAATTTGCGTGTGTTTATGACTCGGAGGTCTCCCTTGTTTGGGTATGCTTTTGTTGAGGACCTCTGCAAATGTGGGGGTGTGTTACGTAGGTGTGGGTGGTGCTTGAGGTGTGGCGTTAGTGTTGCCAACCTTCGCAGTGCCTGATATACTGATTTGTGGGGGAGAGAGAACGACACTAGGTGCTTGATGTAATTGCATCTCTCACAAATTGTGCTCCTAGGTGGTAGTAGTAGAGGGTTGCCCGTGTACATGAGGCAGTTGCTATACTGTCTCAAGATGCCCATATCGACCAGACTGGCAGGAGAAAATGTAGGAAATTGTCCTTCCATATTTGTCAGAAACTGAAAGAGCTAAGATGGTAAAGGAAGGTCGGTCTAAGAGTAGTACTACTACACAGCTTCTCACCATCTATTAAGTTATCCAGAATTCATCTGCTTGTCCAGCACTAAACATTCCACACAACTATGTTCCTAGTTGGTCATTACAATCTAAAAACCAAAAACTCCTGTCTGTGCACAAACCCATCAAATCTGCTGGGCACCATGGTCTCGTACCATGTTGCTAATGCCTGGAACTCCTCATCTTTATCCATCAAGTCAATACCCTCCCATCCTTCAAAACCATTCTGAAAGACTTCCTAGCCAAAAGCTGGCTCTGTTTCACTCAACATCAGGATAGACTATATTTCTAAATGTGGACAAATACTTATTCATACCCAATATCTCCTTATTCTTCCTTCTTCTAAATAAACCATAAGCCTGCTTTTCTCTCACTTCACACAGCGATTCGTTTGCATTACACTTTTTCTATAAAGTGACTAAAATTTCTCGAACTTAAATCATTACCATAGGATTTGTTTCTACCCAATTATTAGTTATGAACTCACCATAACTTGGCATCTGTGTTGCCCGTTTCCATTCTTCCTCACCAAATGGTTCAGATCCGATCCTTGGATCAGACTCTGCTACATACACTAGACTCTCTTAAGCTCCTCCCTCTACCACAATGCTCCATACCATCCCCAACACCTCAGACAAGAGTTTGCTGCAAAATCTCTCATTTTATAACAGAAAAAGACAGACAGGAAAAGAACAGGACTCAAACCAGGAGCTAAGTAGTTCCAACACAGTCTAACAGGTACTTCCAAGAGTGACAAGTACGGGGGAAGGATGGGAGGGAAGGTCAGTAAGAATGAAAATGGCTAACACAGATGCCAAGTTATGGTCAGTACATCACTAATAAATCTGATATTGTCCTTTTCATTCTTCCTCATCGATGGGACAGAGTTCCCAGCCACGTAACCCTTGGGAGGTGCTCATGGAAGGAACTGCCGGAGCACTGTCGAACCAAAAGAAGGTCTGCTTCCAGAAATTAATTCCAATTTGTAATCTGTAACAAAGGGACGAGTCTTTGACAAAGTAGCTGCAGCACTAATGTTATCAATGGAAGTCGTTGACCAATAGGCAGATGAAGTAGGCATAGACCGAGTAGATTGAGCTCCACGAGTTTGTGGTAAATTTGGCCTTTTTGAGAATAAATCAATGCATTCAGTAATCCACTTTGCTAGAGTGACTTTAGATACTGCCTGACCCAAGCGAATTGGGGAAGGATGCAAAAAGTTAATCAGACTTCCTGATCAACTTTTTTGTTCTGTGAAGATAAAACCAGTTGTCTTTTGCACATCAAGGAGATGAAGTATACACTCTCCCTTATTCATAAAATTTGGGAAGACGACTGGTAACTGTATGTACTGGCAGATGTTATTTTCAGATGTCACTTTCAGAAGGAAGGAAGGGTTGGTCCACAGACAGCACAGACTCCCTGTCTTTATGTAAAATAATATAAGGAGGTTTTGCAGATGTGACCTGAATGTCACGATATTGTTTTCACTGCAACAGCAGTTACTAAGATCGATTTCCAAGAAAGAAACTTCAGATCTCATTTGTCTGCCAGTTCAAAGGACTTCTGAGTTGAGCAGTGAAGGGCCACAGTAAGGTCCCAAGGAGGAGAAGAGTCCTTTATCGGAGGTCTGAGAAGAAAAATGCCTTTCATGAAGGCCTTACACAATCTGGTCGAAGCCAGAGAAAAAGATTAGTTTCCAGCATGGAAATTTGAAATCGTTGCCAACTGAAATTTAATGGTAGATAAACTAGCTCCTTCTTCAGAGAGAGTTGTTTGAAAAAGAACTACATAATTTGGTGCAAAAAAAAAAAAAAGGGGTCAATGTTTTGGTTAGTGGCCCAAATAGAAAAACCTTCTCCATTTGCTTCTGTAGACTTTCTTTGTAGAAGCTTTCTGGGAAGCAAGATAATACCACGAGCTGGGGAAGAAAGCCTGGACCGTCTATTACTGGAAGTGGAGAAACCATGCAGTTAGCTTGAGGGTGTGGAGATTGGGGTGCCGAGTTCCCGATGGGTGAGACAGGAGATCCTGAGGGGCTTCCAGCATCCAAGGAGGCTATCGCAAGTAAAATCACAGGAAGGGGAACCATACCTGCAGAGGCCAGAAGGGGGCAAGAAGGGTAATGGAGCTCTTCAGTCTGCTTGCTTTCTGTAATAACTTTGGAATCACAAGAAGAGGAGGGTAGGCATACAGAAGACCTGGGGACCAGTCATGAATCAGTGCATCTCTCAGCAACTCCCCCGAAGGAGGGGATCAGAATGAAGCACTTCCTGCATTTGTTGTTGAGGGGGTGAGGCAAACCGGTTGCAGCAAAGCTGGCCCCTGTGGCTGAAGATCATATTCTTTACCAATTAAGAGACTACTTGTGAGACATCAGAATGGATCAGTTGAGCCCGTCCACTAGCACTCTGGTTTGCCCTGGCATATGCGTTGCAATGAGAAAGCGGTCTGAAGCGATCGCCCATTCCTAAACCCTCATGGCTTCTCTGCACAGGGGATAAGATCAGGTTCCTCCTTGCCTGATGTAGAGTATGGATATGTCTATTTGAACTGCAATACTCTGCAGAGGGAGAACGTCTTGAAATGCTTGCAACGTTAGGAGGACTGCTCTGATCTCTAGAGCACTGATACGCAACTTGGGTCTCCGAGGGATGCCTTGGACCATCTTTCCCAAGAAATGTCCCCCACCCCACTGGGAAGCATTTGTGGTTATTGGGGCAACTAGGGGGCAGAAGGATGAACAGTCCGCCCAGAAACAGATTGGACTGTCTCCACCAATGAATATAACGTTTGCTGATTGGAGTGAGTCTTATGGGAAAAGATAGGAGCTGATAAAGCATGGACCACTGAACTGCCAAGGTCCACTGAAGAATTTGCATGAAGTATCATGCTAGTGGAACCAGAAGTATGGCAGCTGACATAGACCCCAGAGCTTGTAGTACTAATCTTGTTGGAGGAGATGGGTGAGAAAGTAATGACCAAACCTGATGTCTGAAAAATATGAAGATATGGAGAGGTAAGGAAGCCACCCGAGTCGTAGTTTTCAGAAGAGTCCCTATGAATCCCAAAGTCTAAACCAGGGCTAGGTTTGACTTGGCATGGTATAGTGACATACCTAACGTGTTGGAAACCTGCAGCAAGTAGTCCCTGGCTTGCAAAAGTTGATTCTTGGATGGGGCATTGAGAAGCCAATCATCAAAATATGTAAACACCTGGAATCCCTCGAGTCTCAGGTGAGTTGCCAAGACCGCCATGCATTGGGTAAACACTCTGGGGGCTGTGGCGAGTACAAAGGGCAGTACTCTAAACTGGTAAAGATTGGCTCCCAGCTAAAAGCATAGATGTCTCCTGAACACCTAGCTATTTTTATGTGACAGTACACATCCTATAGATCTATAGAGCACATCCAATCATCCTTGTGCAGAAGAGGCAGGGTGTACTTAACCATAACCATGCGGAACTTCATCTTTACATAACAGTTCAAAATGCTTAGATCCGAAATAGGTCCTAGGTTCCCAGTTTTCTTTGGCACTACTACTACTCATCACTCATTAGACCCATTATAAAGTAAAACGCCCCTTTTGGTATGTACCTCACAAGGCATCTACAACAAATAGAAAAGCCGCTGAAATACCTCACAAAGAGGATTACTGGCCTCAAACAGATGCCCTACGCAGACTGCCTCAAAAAACTCCAGCTTTACTCTGTCGCATATCGCCTACTCAGAGGCAATCTCTGCCCAACATACAAAGCTATGTCAAACCCAGAGCTGTTGGACATGCTCCACTTAAAAGAAATCCCAATCCCTCCGAGCTACATGCTCTAGGGACCTAAACCTTGTCACCACAATAAACAGAACATGCTGGAGGGATAGATTCCTGTCCCAGAGACTTCCCATACTCTGGAACAAACTACCTATCCATATCAAACAAAGCTCTTCATTAACACTCTTCAAGATAAATCTTGATGATTGGATGGGAGATAGGACATTCACCCTGGGAATCACTTCTGTGGCTCTGCTTGACAGGGGCACAGGAAAATAATTTTCTTGGGTGGCAAAAGCCAGGGTACCATTTGGCTAGGCTTATATAGGCCCTAGGCCAATAGCCTAGTACCTACCTATGAACTAACAAGAAGCGCGAGTAAGCTCCCAATCCTCTCTGGTTGGTTGGAACCTCTTGGATGACTCTTCTGTAGCAGCTTTTGTATTTCTTGTGCTGCATCCGTCCTCTGATTGGGTGGAATGTCTGGAAGTTTCTTATTTTGAGCAGGAGGAGGAAGGGAAAACGGTATGTAGAAGCTGCTGGATACAGGATTCTTAGTACCCATGAATCTTTTGTGCTATCTGTCCAGATGCCTAGGCGCAAAGAAAAATTACCCCCGACTACCTCCAGAGTTGGACTGCCTGGCAGCACTTCAAGAGCACTCTTAGGGCCTATCAGAAAAAGACTTTCTAAAGCCCTGGTTCTGTGGGCCCCCTCTGCCTCTAGGGCAGCATCTACCATTATAATTTCCTCCTCTGCCTCTACAGGAATTATCCCCAAGCGAATGCTGGAAAGGTCTCAGCCATTTTGGAACAACATCTTCTCACCACCTTGCTGGTTTCTACAGAAGGTCCATTGAGGGGTAGAAAACTTGATTCCCTTGGCAGAGTCTTTCCCTCTTCTTCGCTGCGGGTAAACTGATGGCTAGAACAAGGAAGTGCCATCAAAGGGGGCATTGACAAAGGACATCTTAAAGGGCTCCGCAAAATTGCATAGCCACATCCAGCCATGTCTCCTTATGGCTATACCTGAACTGGCTGCTTGTGAGGTACCTTCCGCTGCATGGGAGGATCAGTCTCATCGATGCATTTGAAACAGACTGAAGACTGGCCAGTTGACAGGAAGTCTTTTTGTAACCCTGAGCAGACATGGACTCCAGTATTTGACAACTCCTTAAATCAAATCTCTCTCAAGCTGAGTGAAATGTGCCAAGCAGTTCAGAGACCTTAGTGCAAAAGCAGCTGAGGCGAACACTCGCTTTCCAAATCTGTCCACCCATCTGGACTCCCTGTTCAGCAGATAGACAGAAGAGCTCTGTTCAGCTAGCTCCTTCTTTGTGGCTGCCACCACCATTACAGCATCAACCAACACTCCCTTGTGGAGTTTATCAGCAGTGGAGTTTACCAGCAGGAGGGGCTGGAAATTTGTCCAGGTGCTTGGGAATAGGTTTGACAGTGTCCAATTCCTACCAGGCCCACCAGGCCCACCAGGAAACCAAGTCAATCACTTTATCCGCTGAACTTCTCTGGGATCTCATACCCTAGGACTCCAAAACCACTGGTCAGATCAGAGGAGGAGGGAGAGACTGCCCTTAGGAGGTGCACTCATGGATCCAGGAGGGGAAGCAGCTAGCAGGACCCCAATCTGGATCGGAGCCCTGAGAAATTTCCACATCATTCTATCCACATCCACCACTGAAGACCTGGAAGAAGATGTGGATGAAGGTCTGGAGTGTTTTTTCAGAGACTGGAAAATTTGGCCTAGCAAAGGAGGAGATGATACCAGCTTAATGGTATACTCCAGAGATCAGCTCCTGCAGGCAGAGCAAGAACTCTAATCTGAAGTCTTGGGATCCGATGAGGAGGTAGAAGGACATAGAGAAATCACCACCAGTGCCGAAACTGTAGGATCCGACAGGCATTTAGGATCAAATGAAAGGCTCCAGGGTTTTTGATCCAAAACGGATGGATATGAGATTTTTCAGATCTTCTCCAACATCTCCGACGAAGCTTGAGGAGACTTCAGTGAAGACCTCTTTTTGGTTTCTGAACAGATTTTGCTGGTTTGGCAGGGGTTTGAGCCCCAGAAGAAGCAGGCAAAAGACCTCCAAGTATTAATTTATTGTGCCTGTTGGCTAATGCTCAGGGATTAAAGGTAGAGCATACCAGACAGGCTGTACCGAGTTGGTCAGGTCCTAAACAACATGCAAACTTCTTGTTGGCATCCAAGCTGAGGATCTTATGCCCACAAGAAGTGCATTTCTTGAACTCTGGCAGTTTCTCAGACATAGCCAAAACTACAAGGCCAAAACTACGACCAACAACAGAGTAAGCGAAAAGAAATATGGTAAGTAATACCAGCTATAGTATAACTACCTAAAAAGGTAAGAAAAATATACCAACAATGGTATTTGACAGATACTACTGATAGAAGGAAAAAGGATACAGGACAAGATAAACACCAACTCCTAATCACAGTATCTTCTGATGCCCAGCAAATGCTTAGAGGGAAGTAAAATAAGTAAAATGGTACAGTAGGAAGAGCAAATAAAAAGAAAGAACTGTCCAAAAATTTTTGTACAGTTCAAGAGTGGAATCTATGTCTAACCACAATGGCAGCAAATGAGATCAGAGGTGTTGGGGATGTTATGGAGTATTGCGGGTACAGGGTGCAGCTCAAGAGCTGGATCTAACATCTAGTGTACAAGGCAGAGTCGGATCTGAGCTCACTGGTGAGGAAGAATGAAAATTACATCAGATCTAAAGTTTTCATATTTTGCCTAATTGGGTATAATGATTTAAACTATATTTGTTTTCTGTATTAATTTTAAACACTGTAAATTATTATTAAAATGTTTTATAATACTTTGGAGCTTTTCTCCCTGGACCTCCGCTAAAAATGGGCTCCTACCCAGACAGACTTTCCCAATAATCAAATGTCAAAAAAATAAAAGTAATTCTGCACAATGTATGCACAAAATACTGAAACATTGTTTTAAGCGGCTGATTTTTAAGTGGACAAACTGCTGTTTGCATAACTGTTTATTGCTGGAAGGACAGAACATGGGACAAAGTAGTCTGCTCCATGGTGAAGTCAAAACTGGTGCCTTTTTCCCAGGAATACAAGCAGAATAGGCTAGTAAAACTTTAAAATCAATAAAGGTCACTTTTTACTGAGAAAAACACAGTAAAGAGCACTTTGTGACAGTCCGTTAAATATGGACTCCTAGCTAAAAAAATCACTTTCCTAAGCACGAAAGTATATTAAAAAAATGTTTTATGTGGAAGGTCTTCACCATATAGAATTTATATACCCAGCAAAAAAAAAAAAAAAAAAGCACAATCAGACAAGAAATCCATGAATTCCTGCAAAGGAGCACTCTCTAGAATGTCAGAGAAGCGCTGAAGGATTTGCACCCAAACCAGTCTTTTTAGTAAGTTCATTAGTTGGCTCAAGTTGGTTTGGGTGCATGGTAGGTGGCTTAAAGCTTTGGACTCTGGAATCTGGTTGGCTGTTATATCCTATGCATGCTATAACCAATCTCTTCTTCCCATTTCTACAACGCTGCCTCCTCTTGAACCCCCTAAAAAACAAACTTTTGCTCTTTACTCCTACCAGGAAGTCACTCCCACTCAACTTCTCAATTTCATCCAACAATGGCATACTCATATCTCCTGATCCATCTGCTAAACGTTTAGGGGTTACTATTGATAACAACCTGAACTTTGATACCCACATCAACAATACCATAAAAACTGTTAAGAAACTAGGATCTCTTTACAGGAGCAAACCCTTTCTCTCCTCACTAGCTAGAATCACTATTGCCCACTCCCACCTTATCTCCACACTTCTCTATCCTTCCTCCATATATACAAACCTGTCAAAATATAACCTGAACAAGCTGACCAACTCATATAACACTGCCAGATTTGCTACTGCTTCTCCTTTCAGAACCCATCACTGCTATTACCTGAAACAATTAGGTAGAACAGAGCTCCAGAATCAGAATCAGATTCACTATAACCAACTCACCATTGCACACAAGACCCTCTACCAACCCACTAATACCCCAATTCTTTCCAGCCTCATTACCCAATATAAAAACCTCAAAACATTAAGATCATTTAATAAACTATTTGTATCAACATGCAAATCTAAAAAAGTACAGTTTTGTACCTACCATAAATGTAGATGTTCGAAGATCCACATTGCTGCAGTCCTTACACTTGGGTAGTCCTTGTCTCTGTCGGCCCCCTATCAAAGTATTGATAATGGGTCGGCTCAAAGGCGCTAAGGACTGACATCAGGGCGTCAGGGTACAAATGTACAAATCGCATGACCGGCGTCAGTATTTCTTTGACCCAGAGATTGAAGATCAAGAAGACCCTAGGTCAAAACCAAAAAAAAAAAAACAAAAAAACAACCAACCACCCTATGTACAAATGTATACAATATATATACAATTACAACCCAACCCACACAACCGCCTCACAACCTCTAACTAGGGGGGGAGGAGGGAGAGCAATGTGGATCTTCAACATAACATCTATCTTGAACATCAACATCTATGTTTACAAAACTGTACTATGTTCCTCTTGTTCACATTGCCAATCCCCAAAGCAGAGATAAGGGAGGATGGCAAACAAATAAGAGAATGGGCAGATGGAAAAACCAAAAAGCGGTGTAAAATTGCAGTGGCAATTGCAGTGAAGCGATGAAACCAAGGTGATAATGTGGTAAGGTGGGCATGCTCTGAAGGTATGCACTGAACTCCTCAACTCTGCCTCAAAAATTCCCAAGTTAAAACCCTTTAAAAAAGCTGTAAAAGTAAGTAGCCCTAGTGGAATGATAGTGGAATGACCAATCTCCCAGCCTTAATCTGATGGGAATATCAAAAGAAATACAAAGAAATACAAACAGGCAATCCACTTAGAAATAGTTTGTTTTGCAAGAACCTGAAAAAAATGAAATAAATAACTGCTGAGACAAATAACTGCTGAGACTGCCTGAACCTCAATGTGTGCTGCACAAAATGTGATCTTAACTGCTGTGTTCTTTCTTTAGGCAAAAATGAATTTCCCCTTTATTTAGGGATTTGCATAAAAGTTGAATTAAAGAACAAGGATTAGTAAAAAGATACACTAAGATACACTTAGGTGAAAAGGAAAGGATTAGTACACAAAAATTAGCTGCCTTATGGAAAGAAACCAAGGAGGCTCAACTGCCATAGGGCCTGTAATTCCAGTAGCAAAAAGTGTGCTCATAAGTAGCTGCAGGCAGCAGTATTCCATGATAAGAAATCCAAGCAGGAGTGGTAGCCTCAGGCTCAAAATTGAGATCCCAAGGTATTTTAACCTCTCTCCGTGATCAAGTCTTATAAAAACAATGGTCCATTAGGTGTTATATTTCACCCTTGAGCTGAAATTGCTGCAGCATGAACCTTAATAGAAGAAAGTCACAGTCATAAGGTGTAACTAAATTGCTAATAGAAAACCTTAATAGAAGAATTAGGTAAGTAATCATTCTCCTGGAGTAGGATAAAATGGGCTCACTCTTCCATTGGGCTCACTTTCCTTGTACTGTAAAAGAGCTCTTGTCCAAAAGCTGTGGGAAAAATTTATCCAGCTGCTAACTTTCTCCAGGGGTAAAAAAAACAAATAGCTGTAACATTTGGGACTGAAGTTGGTGATTGACAGCATTTGATTTCTCCTGAGACAGCAGGTGTGGAAGTGGAGGTAAAATGAAGTTTGACTCTGCTCAAGGGACTTGCAGTAATGAGTCAGCAGGTGGTGAAATGAGTGCTGTGGGAGCCAATCTGCTCTGGTGTGAATCTCAGTGACATTCTCCAGTGCTTCCTTCAGAATCAGGAGAATCAAGAAGTGTCAGCTTGGGGATCGCTGACTTTGAATGAAACAGTTTTCCAGAGCAGTCCAAGCTCCTTGATGTACAAAACTTTGTCAGCTGGTAGTTTAGTGGAGCATCCACTTTCCAAGCTGTGGTTGTAAATAACTTTGTCAATTTCTGAAATACGCGAGAATCCAAAGATCGTGGGGATCCATAATTGTCTGCTGGGTTACATCCTGAAATTGCTGAAATCAACATATCCGTTATTTCCACTTTCGTGGGTGCCCATGGTATCTGCTCAACACATCTGCTAATTGGTTCGCAAATCATTGAGAATTGTATGCATAAGATTTAGCTGTAAACTGAGTTTGTTGATGTACCATGTTGACTGTTAGATGTCCCTGGAACATGACAGGAGATGCCTTGTTCTCCAACGCAGTGGGGAAAAAACTGGAACTTACATCGCTGTCTTCTTTACACTTTTTAAGCACAATCTGAAACTCAATCTAAAAACCGACTGGTTACGTCCCTGTACAAATCCAGACTAATCGTATCTGGCTCCCTTCACTCTCTTGCTACAGACCTTATATCTGCTCTGACTTTTGTCAGTATCTACCTATTACTTCTCCTTTACAAAACCAAGTCTTACCCTTTACAGCTAATTTAACTTATATAGTCAAGTCTTTTGTAAATAGAGTGTAAAATACCTCATCTAATTGCTTCCAACAAATTCTGTACAAACTGTGCAAGTTGTTTTTTTTTTTTACAATTGCTGAAAATTTATGTATGTATCTGTACCATAACATCTTACCTAAATTTGTGTTTAAACTGTGTAAATTTTTGAACTGTTGAAACAGTAAGTTTGTATCTGTATAAAAACCTTAACCTGAATAGTTGTACTAATGTAACTTCTTGGAGCTTATCCCCCTAGGACTCTACTGAAAATGGACATGCATCCAGTTAGACCATCCCGGTCAACAAATGTAAAATAAAATAAAAAATAGACAAGGCTACTACAGCAGTGATCAATATGATGAACATACTAGTTTACACATATTTACACACCTGCAAAGCAGCCTATGCAGTTGACAGTTTAAAATTTACAGTATGGTAAAATCTTATTTGCAGGTATTAGAAATTTTTTAGCCAGAGTACAATAATCCTTAGGAGCAATTTGCTCTAGCACAAAGTATATTTATGGGCAGCCCTGTGCTTCAACATCTGCTAGTCACTGATGGACATTAGCTAACACAAAGTCCAAAAAAACTCCATTGTTCACTATTTTGATTCAGAAAAAGCAAACCATTTTCCTTTCAATTGCACCCCTCTCAAAACACCATTCCTCTCAACCACAACCCCTTCAGCACATATCCAACGCTATTCAATTAAGAGGCTGAATCCTCAGAGTAGAGAAGAGTCAGATGATGGTACCTATGGTGCCTACAAAGCACCACCTCCATAGTCTATAAAAAAGGCAACTGTAGACAGAGTAGCTAATAAGTTTGGATGCACAACCAAAGGACAGTTTTCCATTTTAAGCTAAAAAAAACAGGGAGAATACTGCAGCATTTCCTCTAGACAAGATTTTAGACAAAATGTTTTCTTCTTCAGGTCAATGTAATATGACAAAAATGACATACCACTGCATTGCTTTTAATTAAAGCAACCTATGAAAATGAAGTAAAAAACAATTATCAACTACTTGCATCTACAGAGACTAATCCAAGTTCATAACAGTACATCAATAAATCACATTGCCTAATTAAGAAGCAACCAATGAGTGAAAGTAGGAGTTTTTAACATTAGGGACAGGTCTGACTGTGTACGGGTTTACTGCAGTCTAAAAATGTGTTCCGTTTATGGATTACTGCTACTACATAAAAATTGAATGGGCAGCACCCAGCTGAGGGCGAGAGGCTTGTGAATATACTTATATCTGCCAGAGTCCTCAAAGGGGAATTCATGAGAAAGTACAGTTGTGTACACTTAGCATAAATGTAGATGTTAGAGTGTATTCACTACTGCAGTCCTAACAAATGGGTTATCCAGCTCCAGGTAGCCCTCAGTCGGCATAATACCAAAGGTAAGTAAAAATGACGCCGGTTGTAAAGGATGTTAGGGCGTCTGATACAAAAGGAGGCAGCTCACGTCACTTCAAGTCTTTCTTGCCATAACAGTCAGGAGCTCCCAGAAAATAAGTCTTAAATCAAAAAACTATTTGACAAATAACAAATTAAGCCTGTACCTCAGGAAAAAAGAAAATGGGAGGACCACAAAAAAGGGGGAAGGAGAGAGGGAAACCAGGACTGCAACAGTAAATACACTTGAACACCTACATTTATGGTAAGTGTACACAACTGTACTATGTTCATCGTGTTTCACTGTTGCAGTCCTAACAAATGGGTTGATTACCAAACCCCAGAGAAAAAGGGGGGAGGAACCAACAGCATCAAGGGTTGGAAATAATGCCCTGCAACACCACAGTGGCAAACCCTGCCCTGGCTCTGGAAAACAGAAGCAAAATTATAATGCATTGTGAAAGTATGAACAGAAGACCATGTGGCAGCCTCCAAAATGTCTTTAGTAGGGACCCCTTAGAAAGGCTGCCGAAGTGGAAGCCGCTCTAGTAGAGTGGGTCCTAACCCCTAGAGGCCGAGCTTTGCCATGAAAAGAATAACAAAAAGTAATGCAATGTGCAATCAATTTAGAAATGGTCGGTTTAGAAATAGCCTTGCCATGGGCTCCAGGGGCAAAACTGACCAATAACTGTGCTGATTTCCAAAGGTCCTTAGTCCTGTCCAGGTAAAACCTGAGCTATCTGTGCACATCAAGAGAATGTAGGATCCTTTCACCTCTATTGTGAGGATTAGGAAAGAAGGTAGGAAGGTGTATGGACTGATTAAGAGTCAGGCTGGAAACCACCTTAGGCATAAAGGAGGGATTAGTCCTCAGAGAGACTATCTGCATGGAAAATGAGAAACGGCTCCACAGCCATCAAAGTTTGCAGCTCCGAAGCCCTCCTTGCTGAAGTTATAGCCAAGAGGAAGGTAGTCTTCCAAGAGAGAAACTTTAAATCTGTAGAGGCAGCTGGCACAAAAGGAGGAAGAGCGAGTTTCTCCAGAACAAAATTAAGATCCCAGGCTGCAGTAGGTGCTCTTCTGGGAGGTTTTAGATTGCAAGCACCTCTGAGAAACATTTTCATAAGGGGATGAGAGAAAACGAGCTGTTCAAGAGAACAATGAGCAGAGATGGCTGAAGCATGGATCTTGATAGAGGAAAAATAAAGTCCACCTTGAAGCAAATCAGACAGGTATTCCAGGATTAGAGGAAGGGTAGGTTGAGAAGCAGACTCCCCTCTAGCCTGCATCCATTGAGAGAGCCTTTCCCATTTGCCATCACAGGATTTCCTAATGCTAGGCCTCCTGGCCTCTCTCAGTACGTCAACCACCTGTTGGGAAAGGGAGGAAGAAAGGGAAGGAGTCATACAATGAGCCATGCTGCCAAATGGAGAGACTGAAGATGAGGATGTAGAATGTTTCCCCTTTCCTGAACCAAAAGATCTGGCTTCAGAGGAAGATGCCAAGGAGGAAGATGGGAGAGACTGTGAAGCAGCGGATGCCAATGCTGTCTAGGCCAGTCCGAAGCCATGAGAATAGTCCTTGGATGTTCATCCCTGATCTTCACTAATACTCTGGGAAGAAGAGGAAGAGGAGGGAAGGCGTACACTGATAGCAACGTCCAAGGGAAGGACAGAGCATCCACTTTCCAGGCTCTGCTGTGCTGCTGTCTGGTGCAAAAGAGAGGTAGCAGATGGTTGTCTGGGGTGGAGAAAAGATCCATCCGAGGAGTGCCCCAACATTGAATAATGCTGTAAAAGAATGCTCTGTTCAGCTGCCACTCGTGAGGATCCAGGGTTTGCCTGCTCAACTGGTCTGCCAAAACACTGAGCCTTCCTGAAAGAAACTGAGCTAGGAGATGCAGGTCCAGGGATGCTGCCATGGACCAAAGAGTCATGCTTTGCCTGCACAGGGGGGTAAGAGTGATTCCCTCCCTGCTTGCTTGATGCACCACATGACCATAGTGTTGTATGTCCTGACAAGCAGGGTCCCTGGAGAAAAGATGCTTGAAAGGCAGTAAGGCCTGCTGTACTGCAATCAACTCTTTTAGATTTATGTGCAAGTGCATCTGCTGGGCGTTCCAACATCCCTGTATGAATCTGCCATCCAGATGTGCTCCCCAGGTGTAGTCCGATAAGTCTGTAGTCAGAACTTGAGTGGCAAGAGTTGTCCGAAAAGGCATGCCTTTGTTTTGTAGACAGGCTGTTGCCCACCACAGAAACTCCGCCTGCAGAGATGGAAGCAGAGGAATCATCATATCCAGGTCCTCTGTGTGCTGACACCAAATGTTCTTGAGGTGCCACTGCAATTTCCTCATATGCAGTCTTGCATATGGAATCATGAGAATACAAGATGCCACGAATCCCAGAGCTTGCAGGGAGCTGGGACAGGCTTGCCAAGTCCTTGAAGTAAACTGAAAGAGTTGTCTGCTTCTCCTGGGTGAGATATATCATCTGGGTGGCTGTGTTCAGACTCGCTCCTAGAAATGTTATCTCCTTGGATGGTACCATTTTCGATTTTTCCACACAGAGTGTAACCCAGGGAAGAGTGAAGAGTGAAGAGTCTTTACGAATTCCAGATCTTTTAATAGCTGTTCCTGAGAACTTGCTTGAATCAGACAGTCGTCCAAGTATGGGTAAATCTGAATGTTCTTCTGCCTGCAAAAAGCAAAGACTGGGGCCAGGCACTTTGTGAAGACTCTGGGAGCAGTAGATAAGCCAAAGGGCAGCGCAGAGAATTGGTAATGTTGCTCACCCACACTGAAACAAAGGTACTGCCTGCAACTTTCCCTGATAGGAATGTGCAGATAAGCCTCTTTGAGATCCAAAGTTACCAGCCAGGATTCCTTTTCTAGAAGTGGTAGTAACCGATGAAGAGTAAGCATTTTGAACTTTGGAATTACTAGAAAAGAGTTCAGAATGGAAAGATCCAGGATAGGACACCAGGTACCTTCTTTTTTTGGAACTAGGAAAAGCCTGGAATAAAAGCCCTGGCCTACCTGCTGAGCAGGGACTGATTCTATTGCTCCCAGATGAGACAGACACAAAATTTGTTTTTCTACTTCTGCCCTTTGGTTTGGAGGAATGTCCAGTAATCCCCTTGGAAGCTGGAAAGGTGCAGAAAGAAAACTTGTGCCCTAGGGACACTATTCTGAGCACCCATTTGTCGTCTGTGATAGTGGCTCAGACATCTGCAACAAGGGCCAACCTTCCCCCCTAAAGGACTCTCCCAGCAAGCAAGAACAGGCAAAGGTTGTAAAAAGTCATTGAGAGTGTTTTGCTTGAGATGCAGACTTGGAGCTTCCCCCTTTTGAAGTGGAAGCCTGCCAGTGCCTAGACCTTTGGGGGGTAGCCCCCTAGAAGATTTGTAACCTCTAGTCCTGGAACGGTTCTGTCTGCTGGTATCAGGAAAGTACCAACTCTTGGAAGGGTAATTCCTGCTAAAGCGAAGGGGGTTGAACTTGCAGAAAATCCTTAACAGTTTGCATAGACTTGGCCTTATCCTCCATCTCCTTCAGCACCTCCTCTGCTTTGCTGCCAAAAAAACTGTCTTTATGCAAAGGTACTTCCAAAAGCTTAGCCTTGACCGGTTCTGGAAGAGGCTGTTCCCTGAGCCAAGCGTGCCTTCTAATAACATATCCAGTGTCCGTAGCCCTGCTGGAGGCCTCAAAGATGTCAAAACCACAATGTAAAGAATGGTTGGGAGGGTGGCCTAATGGTTAAGGTGTTTGCCTTACAAACACAAGGTACAGGGTTTGAATCTCACAAGGGATAATTGGCTAGGCTTAAAATGGCTTGCAAGGGCAGTTAGCTTAGTACTAATCTATGAACCTACTGACCACACTGGCTGAATTCAGTAAATCCTGCACGTCTTTACTCTCTGTCAAAAGAGGTACACTTGCTATCCTAGACTTAATAGCCTCCTCCAAGGTGTGCTGCTGGTACTTCAGCATATGATATAGACAATTGGTGGTCCTAATAGCTAGGGTGGCAGAGGTATAAACCTTCTTGCCCCACCTACCTAGGTTCCTAGACTCCCTGTCAGAGAGAACAGGACTCCTGGTAACAATGGCCTTAACTCCTTTAGGGCCTTGAGAAATAACCTCTAGATCTGACAACAGATTCCTGAAAAGAAACAAATGAGAATCGGGAATGCTGTAGTACCCGTCAGGTTTCCTGGGAGCAGAAGGAACCGAATATGGAGACTAGGAATTTTCCAGAAAAACATCAACAACAACTTCCAACACAGGGGGAATAGCAAGAGGCCTATGCTACGGTAAATCCAGAAACTCCCTAATCCCTGACTTTCCCATTTAAAATGTTCTCTGAGCGTATTTAAAGTATCACCAAAGGAGAAACCCTCTGGAGGAGAGGCTGAAGGGATAGACTCCTCTGCATTTGAATCCTCAAAAGGAGAAAAAGCCTGAGAAAATTCCTCTTCATCAGCCAAAATGCTGAAGAATCAGAACCTGAGCAGGACAAAGCCTCAGGGGAAACATCTCTACTCCTTTTAGGAGAAGGAGGCTGAGAACCCCTAATAAGAGTCAACAAATCATTAGCCATTTTAACCATTTGGGATTGAGGGGAATGAGAAGAAGCTGGAGCCTGCCTTTTCACAGGCTTATGAATGGAAGATTTACCCGCAAGCTTAAAGGATCGGCCATTTTGAGCATCTGTTTTTTGGGCATAGAGGCCTGACCACGTGGCTCTTGAGTTTGTTTCTTTGCTTTAGAAGGTGCTTTAGTCTTTGCCATTGAAGCTGAAGTCGGTTTAATGTAAAGTTGTTTAGGTCTGAATACACCCTCAGAAGCCGGTGCCTGCTCAGCGGCTCTGGACCCATCTGAAGGGATAGTATCCGAGGCTCCAATACCTTGAGTTTCCAGCGGCATGGCTGACTCCACGTGGGAGTCGGTAGCGGTCTGTGACTCTAAGGTAGCGGGCGTCAGGGGCTCCGAAAGCACCTGAGAACCGAACTGGCGACTGGCTTAGGAGAAGCTTAGTCGCCGGTTTTGGGCCTCGGTTGCCTCTCTCTCCTTTTCTTTACATTTTTTATGAACTCCGGTAGTCGGATGGCTGTCCGACGACATTTCTGGGTAATTAAACAGGCGTCCAAAATAGTTTAAAGCAAAATCATACCGACGCTTAACAGTGTGTTGTTTAAATCTAGCACAAAACCGACAACCAGAAACGTTGTGATCAGGGCCTAGGCAAGGAATACAGTAAGAATGAAAATCCTTATGAGGTATTTGCTTTCCTCAAGAAATCTCGGTCTGGAGCAAGAAAAAAGTTTCCCCAACGGGGTAATTAGCTTTATTGGAGGACTTCGGATCTGAAACTCGGGAGTCGGCCGACCGGCACTTGCGAACTGCTTCTGCTTCGGGCACTGCGTGTCGAGAAAGAGTAAAGAAAATGGCATTGGCCACATCTTTTATACCTCTGACAACCTGACGTCAGGGAAGAAGCGACAGCAGCCGACGCAGGACCCAGGACTTTGGAATTCAGGCCGAATGAGGGCAACCTGCCAGCAGGATTACCCAAATGTAATGACTGCAACAGTGAAACATGAAGATCATCATCTCTACTCCTTTTAGGAGAAGGAGGCTGAGAATCCCTAATAAGAGTCAACAAATCATTAGCCATTTTAACCATTTGGGATTGAGGGGAACGAGAAGAAGCTGGAGCCTGCCTTTTCACAGGCTTACGAATGGAAGATTTACCCGCAAGCCTGAAGGATTCGGGAGGCCTGGCAACCGCTGAAGTTGTAGCAGAGGTTAAAGGAAGAAGTTTGCTGCCAGAATGTAAAACGGAGGCCTCAGACACAGGAGTCAGTTTAGCAGCTTAGGCTCCAGCAGAAGAGGCGACAGGTCGGAAGGCAAACAGGAGGCTGAAGGCCTAAGGTACTCTGATTCAATCAAGGCCTGCGGTTGTACATCTGCGGACTGCAAAGGCGTCTCACTGGCTACCGCCTGACTGACGATCCGAGGACTTAGCATTCTGAGGCCTGTCGCGGTCCTTATCCTTACGTTTCTTCAGAACATTCGAAGCCTGAAGACCAGCAGACACCATACCAATGAACTTAGGCCAAACTCCAAAATGCCTAGCCAAAATCTTAGCTCAAGGATGGACAGTACGCGGATTAAAGGAGGCACAGAGATCACACTTGGGAACGTTGTGGTCAAGGCCTAAACAAATAATGCAATAGGAATGAAAATCTCTATGGGGAATCTGCTTTCTGCAGGTAAGGCAATTAAACTTTTGCTGACAAACTTTAAGGCAAGAAAAGAGGATCCCCAACAGGGTACTTAGCTGTAGTAGACTTCAACTCTCAGTCGGAAACCAACAAAGGTAAACTGTCGACTGGCATTCGTGCATGAAAAGCTTCTGCTTTGGGCTCTGCGGCAAGGAAGACTGAGGAAGTGACGTCGGCTGCCTCCTTTTGTATCAGATGCCCTGACATCCTTTACAACAGACTGCAACCAACGTAATTTTTACTTCCCTTTGGTATTCTGGCCGACTGAGGGCTACCGGGAGCCGGATAACGCATTTGTTAGGACTGCAACAATGAAACACGATGAACATCGGGAGCAGACACTCCAGTTCAGAAGCTTTACATCAGAAGCATTATGTGCAGAAGCAAAACCAATTACATCTGGTAAATAACTTCAACCTCTCATTCAAATTCTGGCTCCTTCCTCAGCTGCAAGATAGTCTACATCAAGAAAAAATCAATTTCCATTGCCAAGGTCTAGTCTGCTATTATCCATCCTGCCTTGTCTGCCAAATGGCCAGCACTGCACATGACTCCCCACCTTTCATCTTTCTGATGGCAAGCAGAAATAAACTCTTATGCAATCCATACAACTATCAGGAGCTCGCCAGTGAACACGAACCTGCCTTAGAAGTAGGCCTCAGTTCTAGACAAGGTTCCGAGCCTTTGACACAGACATAAAAGGTGGTCATGTTTTTTTTGCAAATCCTTCTTTGGGTGGCCTCTCCTCTTAAACCAGTTAGTCAAGGATGACCCTATTAAGGAGTACAAAGCTCCAGACAGCACAGGAGCACAACCCAGAAATGGATTAAGGCAGACAGAAAAAGGATAGCTGGGGGTGACAGACTTGTAATCTATCATTTTTAACCACAACAGTGCTCCAAACATGCAGAGAAATACAATATGGGCCATTCCCCAGAATGATCCACAAAGCAGATTAATCATTTTGTTTAGTGTTGTCAAGTTACACCAGCTTCCCTGACAATGAGCCAGATGATCACAAAGCTGCATTTCAACTTTGTGAGATGTCATCAAGCAAAAGCTTGCCTTTCTTATACTACTAAGAAACCGTAATTTGCAGGCCCTACTAAAAGGGAACTGATTTATTCCATTAACAACTTTACTTTGCCAAGGGTCATCCAAGAGACCAAATGCAGTATATACATTAAACATTTAACTTGCTCTCAGCCTCCTACATGTAATAACAGAACTTCTTTGCACTGTTACCTGAACCATAGGCACATGGTTATGGAAGACGGCCAAATACAAAAGGGGAAAAATTCAGTGGTGTTATGCAACTAATCAAATGGTACCAAACTGGTGCATCACTGAATCATACAGCTCCACTAACCAAACTATGCATCCAAGTCTGTCACAAACAAATGTCCCAAATATGGTTATAAGAGACTCAAATGCTAATCTAATTATGCCTCCAAACCAATTTGTTACACAAGACTTCGGGGAAATTCTGCTATGGTCTTAAAGTCTGTCAACATTAAAGTACCTCTAGCTAGTTAAATGCCAGATTATGCTGTAGGCAGCCAAGAAATGTAGCTGGACGGTTACCATAAATCCAGTGCTAAAATCAAGAACTTTAGAGACCACCACCACACTAATACTGCATTGCTCTTTTTTTTTCTGAGGGGGGCATATCTGCATAATTTCAAAAGTATCAAGGCTCACAGAAACTGCTTCATGATGCCTACAATCCTTACAAAGTCAAATTTGTGACAGATTCTAGTAAGATTTCAGTTGCAACATGTCACAGTTATCAGGCAGAGCAGTGATGCAGTAGCTGGCACTGCTGCACCATTCAACTTGGTCTTTCAGTTCAGCTCTTGGCAAGGATAACTTCTGTGAAGTCATTATGTCCTCCTAGTGCAGGTGGTTTTCTTCAGGTGCTTCAGTTTCATCCCACATCCAAAAAGATATGAGGAATAAAGATCCTCCAAATCTGACACAGTTGAGTATGTGATGTGTATGCTGCAACCGACTAGCATATTACCTGCTATTAGGAATTTCTAACTTACAACCACCAAGTGCCGCCATAAACTCTTGGCTTTCCCACTACCTACTGTTATCCAATCCAGGCTTATCAATGAACGGTAACGATTTTCGTCTGTATTCTCCTAAGCTCAGCATTTAGCCATTACTGGGCTTGTTTGGACCTTAAATGGCAGCTAGCATTCTCCACTAAATATTTCAGGGATTATCTGTTGTATACTAACTCAGGTTGTAAACACAATCCATCCGTTTAACCGGGCTTTTGAGAAATCTAAAATGACTAGGCTAAATTTAGAGAACCAAAACATACAACAAAAACAGCACATGTACTTTTGTGCTACATTGGAGAGTAAGGTACAGAAAATCTGTGTCAAGGCACTAGCCTGCCTCAGACAATGTGTAAAATGCTTTCAAATTAAAGCAACTCATACTGTATGCAAAATGTAACACAGCATTAAGGCAACAATTTTTCTTGCAAGAGCAGAACTCTGTTCGGTACTGCCTCTTCAAAATACTGATATGCTGCACTAAAAGTAAAAGTACTGATATATTACTTAGCAGTGCCACCTAGGTCTTCATCTAAAGGCTGGAAAAATACAAGATATTAAATATCCCAGTTCTGATGGTTTCAGACACACAAAACATACTGAATACCTAACTGCACTCGCTGTTGACAACATGATGAGCTCTCCCAAAAACTTTTTCTGGGACAGTGCATGTACTACAACTGACAAAAGTTCATGGCATCAATAAAACAGCCAAGATGTCTAAAATTATGCATTCCAATAGCATCTGTTTAAACAGCATCTACAATACCACACAATACTGAGAGCGTTCCGAAAGACATGCGTGAATGGGCGTGCCTTCGTTGAAGGTTGGGCGTCGAGCTGGCAACTCGGCACTGTGAAAATCTACTGCCAATCATTAGCGGACCGGAGTTCCGCTGTGGTGACCCTTAACCGGGAAAAGCCGAAAGACAACAACAACTGAGAATTACAGACTTTCATACAATTTTCAGTATTTACCTTCTCCAGTCTTTCAAAATATTCTTTAAGAAATGCCATTGGTCTCTCAGGTCTAACTGTGCACAACTGGACAATGCAGTCCTTAAGAAGTTGCTGGATGTTATGTCTCTGCACATACAGCTCACACTCACGAAGGCTGCGTTCTTCATCACTGCTGGTGCCACTTAGTGCCATGTTTTCCTAGTTTAAATAAAAAAAAAAAAAAAAAAAAAAAGGAAAGTTTGTCATTGGACTAGTGATGTTAAGAATCAAGTGAAATGATTAGCTATCAGAAAAATGCACTTTGGAGCATTTATAATTGGAGTCAAGCACTTGCTTTAAAGTTTGGCTAAAATTTCTATGACATTTTCTCTTAGATTAACACCTGTTTAACTGTACCTTTAGCTCTTAAACTTCATGTTGTAATAAAGAGGCTCGAGTATTTGAGTACTCTACATACAGTTAAGTATGGCATCATGAAGTGCCCCACCAAAAAAACAAAAAAAAACAAACACACACTACAAAAAATACACATTCCTTAAGTTTAAATACAAGTCAAACATTTTCATAATACTTGCAGAGAGAATAATGCAGTGAGCACAAGGATCACTGCAAGAAAGTATCAGTGGTACAATCACAAAAAGTATTATTTTCTGAGCCAAGACTTAACTCACAACACAAGGTGCTGTAGACAAGTACAGAGGTGTCCGATTTAGACTGACCGAAGAAGTCACTCGTAAATATTTCCAAGTGCATTTGCATTACACACACACCACACACACACAAAATTACCAGGATAAGTCAATATATATATTTTTTTTAAACATAAGTAGTCCTAAAAACAAACCAACATCATTTCACTGAAACAATGAAAGTCCACATTTACCAATACCACACCTGAAACAAAGCCAGGAGGCACTCACCAAGTGCTTTCAGCTCTGTGCTACATGTAGACTTTTCATCAGAATGGCCAAGAAACTCACACAAGTCCAAAGCCTTTTGGGGGAAATGTCTGGCATAATAATGTCTTTCCCTTTCAGATACAAAGTCTGACCACTGGTTACTGGATATCCTTGTAATAGTCTGCAGACTGAGCCTAATATTTACCTATGAATATTCAAAAAACATATATATTCCTGTTGAAATGCTAACTGACAATCCCAGAGAGTACAGGCATTAAAGGCAATTATACAATGACTGGCCCTAAACATTCAAAAACGAGCAAGCTGATTTAGCCAGCCCAACCAGAGTGCCCGTTGTAAATCCGAGAATATACCAATGGAAAAAGGTCCGGTTGCCTGGACATTTTCCGTTAGTATATCCCCCGATTTTTTTTTCTTGTCCAGAGGTAGCAACAGAGAAAAGAAGATCCCCGTTGCTTTAATCTCATTATGGTAAACGAGTTTAACATAGCAAGATAGCTTAAAAAAAAAAAAAAAAAAAAAGCAACGGAGATCTTCCTTTCTCCATTGCTACCTCTGCACAGCACTGATGTACTGCAGAAGCGTGGGAACACGACTCTTACACATGTGCAGTACATCAGAAATGCCCCAGAATACCTGCGGAAGGGTAGCACGGAGTCATTATAGAATGACATTATTTAAGAAAAGTAAGTATTTTTGTTCTTAAACAATGTCATTGTTTATTGGCAATAACCCACGGCTGGGTGTGGGCAATGCTGGATTTACCCATGGTTGCCTTTGTTTGGTCACTCGGGCTTCACCCTTGTGACCAAACCACACCAACCATGGGTAAATCCAGCATTACACACCCATCCATGGGTTACTGCTTAAATAACTACCTGGCCAGAGATGTTGCGAGCCTTGACACCACAGTCAGAGGGCCTCCCAGACTTATTAGTTTCCTATTTCCCTCTAAATGCTCAATCTGTTGGACATTTCAGTTCTTGCACAACTGGACATCTGTGAATAAGTAAATTTTAAGCAGGGAGTTTTACTGTCAAAATAGTTTTCCTACCACAAAGCTTTAAATACAAAATATACAGTAAGCTCTCAGTTAACCGGCACCAATGGGGATTGTTCTGGTTGCCTGAGAGTTGCTATTAAAAATAGGCCTGACTACTACTGTACCCTATAGTATTTGTTTGGTTTGGCTTGTTCTCAGGTTGGGGAGAAAGGGAATTCCTATCTTGATTTTTAGAACTCAAACTCTAAAAAAACGGAAGGTACGTTTTTGCGCGGGAGGGTGCACCGCATGAAAATTGTACTGAATTTCTTCGATATTTGCTGGCTGCTTGAGTTCCAGTTAACTAAGAGTGTACTGTAGTACAAATCAATTTGGAAACTACTTGCATATGTATTGCCATCATGCAGGCTTACAAAAAGATACACACTATAATGCTTCTTCATCAATAGTGGATACTTAAATGTTTTACATTCAAAGTAGAGAATACAACAGACATTTAAACACCTTTATTGAATTATCACTTGTGACAGACAACTAAGTAATCAAACCGTATTAAGCTCAGATTAACAAACATTCTAGAATATCTAACAATATATGTATGTATTATCTAAGCAACATAACAGGAATTCAATTTCTGCCTTCTCTTACACCTCATTCCATCTCAAAAACATTTTTCTACATGTATTCCCACAATTTCCATTTTCTTTCTATGCAATTTACTCTTACCCTTTACCACTCTTTTCTCTCCTACAATATTTATTACAAGTACAGTTAGTTGGTTTAGATTTTGATACTAATTTCCTAGTAATTGCTTCTTTGGCAGCCACCAGAATTAAAATAACCCACGGTAGTGGTGCTGCGGTAGCGTTGTCGTGTTCGATTCTCAGCTAGACCATCTTCTGTGTGGAGGCATGCGTGAATGGGTGTGCCTTTGTTGAAGGTTGTGCGTCAGGGCTGGTAACTCGGCACGTAAAAATCCACTACCAAACATTAGCGGACCGGAGTTCCGCTGTGGAGACCCCTGACCGGGATAAGCCGAAAGACACAACAACTGTGTCCAGGCAATTCAGATTCTGCATCCCAGCTCAAAAAAATAAAATTTCCTTAGTTACCCTCATTTCTCACCCAGTCAATCCTGACAGTACTCTTTAGGGGAATTTTTAAAATCTGCTGATGCATTATACTCCCAAAACATGCTCCCAGGTACTTGTTTCTTCACCCATTACACCTCCATTTGCCATCTTGAGGAAAATTTCTTTGGAGTCTACCTGGGATATAAAAGTATATATTCCAACACTTCCTGGCAAAAAAAATCCTACATCTTTAGACTTTGTTGAATATTTGGGAGCCATATGTCCTCCCCCTTGTTCATTTGTGAACCGCACATCTAAATCGGTCTTCCCAATCTTTGACTTCTTCGGATTGATTCCTGTAGTTATTGTGTAACATTTTATATGCCCTCCTAATTAATTGAATCTAGAAAAAGAAGAGAGAAACTCAACCAGTAGAGGTCTTTCATTTAGGATTCTCCTATCCCTTTCCCTATATTCTGATAATTCCAGATAGGGAAGGCAACCCCAAGCCTGCAATCCAAAGGTCTTCTTTACTTTTTCTTCTCTAGTTATTTGTTTACAATACCTTGGTTCCTTTGCCAGCTTTCTCCAGGAAGCGCCAGTCCCCTCTTGTTTTTCTCTGTATCCCTAACTGCAGTCATCCCTATCAGAAGAATTTCCTTTCTCCATTCCCATGTTAGTTTAGTTCTTATATTCATAAAGTAGCAGAAAGTATTCGGTACTTATGTATTATTGCAACCAACTTCCAACTGTGTCTTCACAACCCAGTTTTATGACAAACATTACATTTTCTGGTCCAAATACATTCAAATGTATATTAAACATATATATTGCACATTCCACTACAAATATTAAAAGGAAAGCAGTGAAATAGCATCTCGTTACACTGCTTCTTGTACGGATGTCCGGTGGCATTTCCATGGGGACCCACAGCTCGAACGGTTCTGCTGAATGCATTGTGCATGGCAGAAAAATACCAGAGGGTCAGTTCCTGAAAAGGGGGTGGCGTAGCTCCAGGGGTTTCGGTTATGTATCTGCACTCAAAATCAAGGGACGATTATTTAAAGTGAACCAAATTAGAAGTTATGTACTCACCATAACGTTCCATCTGAGTAGGTGTATTCATTTGTCTGCAACCTGTGGGTTATGGATCCGATATCAGATCCGAACCGGCATGGTTTACCAGCTATGGATCCAAGCTCTCAGCTCCTCCCCTCACCCATAATGCCCTGCTCTACCCTCATGACCTCAGATCGAGTTTGCCAATAGCAAGAAAACACCCTGAAAAGGGTAACACACCATATGCAGGAAACTGAAAGGCCAGGGGGATAGGAGGGCGGGATGGTTGCAGACAAATTAATACACCTACTCAGATGGAACGTTATGGTGAGTACATAACTTCTAAATCTGAAGTAGGAGATTCATTTGTCTGCAACCTGTGGGACAGAGTCCCCAGCTACCTGAATCTTGGGCGGCCATCATGGAAGGATATTCGAGCACCGAGCCAAATGATGCTCTACCCTAGATGCAAGATCCAACTTATAGTGGGAAATAAAAGTATGAGATGAAGCCCATGTGGCTGCTGCACAAATATCATCTAGAGGAATCCTAGCCTTAAAGGCTGCCGAGGTAGAAACTGACCGGGTTGAATGAGCGTGTACACTCTCCGGTGGCCTTCCTGAAGCTTGATAAGCCAACAAGATACATTGTGAAATCCAACGAGACAGAGACTTTAGAGATTGGCTTGCCCAAATTAAATTTAGCAAAGGAAATGAACAACTGGTCGGATTGCCTATGACCAGGTCCTGTTTAGATAAAATCTAAGTTGCCTGTGAACATCTAAGGAGTGAAGCTTATATTCACCTTTGTTTTCATATTTAGGGAAGAAAACAGGGAGGTTAATAGACTGATTAATGTTTGCTTCAGAAGCTACTTTAGGAAGAAAGGACGGGTTGGTCCTGAGGTAAACAGTCCGGATGAAAGACCAAGTAAGGAGGTTTAGCTGATAATGCTTGGAGCTCTGAAACTCTCTTGGCCGAAGTAATGGCTACTAAAAAGGCAGTCTTGAACGACAAGAATTTGAGATCTACCGTAGCCGCAGGTTCAAGGGAGCGGTCAAAGCCTGGAGAACTAAAGAAAGGTCCCAGGGAGGAACCGCTTGTTTTACAGGGGGCCTGAGAAGGAAAATAGAAGTTATGTTCTTACCATAACATTCCATGTTAGTTGTCTTCTTCTCGCCTTCTTCTTGCTGGATGGGTTCGGAGCCGACCTCGGCTCCGACTGGCCACTCTAAAAGCTCGAGAGTTGGTTCCACCGCTCGAGGCTCCCTTATATCCCACAATGCTAGGAGAGTTACCTCAGATCTCGTTTGTAAGCTAACCCCAGCTTATAACAGTAACAGTATAACTGTAAAACAGAGTCCACCTCTAACAACAGGAGGAAAGAAGGGTGACCTACATCCTGAACCAAGAAATATGCAAAAATAGCATATGACTAAGAAAGAGGTGGTAGAAAGAGAGGTCATGATCACAACTCCTCTAGGTCTGTCCAGGCCAGGGGAAGGAGGGTGGGGCCTAAGAAGAAGGCGAAGAAGACAACTAACATGGAACGTTATGGTAAGAACATAACTTCTATATGTTAAGTTGTCTATCTCGCCTTCATTCTTGCTGGATGGGACAGCGTCCTAGCACCTTGTCCCGGGTGGCCTAACGGAACAGACTCCTGAGAACAGTGGAACCAAAGTTAGCTCTATGCCTAGAAGCTAAATCCAACTTATAATGAGAAATAAAAGTGTGAGGAGTAGCCCAAGTAGCCGCTGCACAAATGGTGTCAATAGGCAGTCTGTCTTGGAAGGCTAAAGAAGTAGCCAAAGCTCTGGTGGAATGGGCTTTAGGTTTATTAGGCAATTTTTGTTGTCTAATTTCATATACCAGGGAAATCAAAGATGTTAGCCATCTGGATAATGATACCTTTGAAACTGAAAGTCCCTTTCTGCTTTTCCCATAGGAGACAAACAGCTGATCAGATTTTCTGAATTGTTTTGTTCTATCCAAGTAGTACCTTAATTGACGATGAACATCCAGGCAGTGTAACTTTTGTTCAGACCTATTGGAATACTCTGGAAAAAAGACAGGTAGGTCAATGCTTTGGTTTAGATTTGATGTTGAAACCACCTTAGGCAAAAAAGACGGATTAGTTCGCAGGACACTCTGTCCTTATGGAACAAAACGTAAGGAGGACGACAACTGAGTGCTTGGAGTTCTGAAACTCTTCTGCCTGATCTAATAGCCACCAGAAAGAGAGTTTTCCATGATAACAATTTCAAGGAACATGAAGCGGCAGGGTCGAGTGGGGAGAGAATCAAAGAAGCAAGAACTAAATTTAGGTCCCAAGGAGAAGGAGGATTTCTTATAGGAGGTCTGAGAAGAAAAACTCCTTTCAAAAAGGCTTTGCAAAGTTTGTGGGACATTAAGGCAGATTCAGAAATACCCACATGAAAGTTAGAAATAGCTGCCAATTGAATCTTAAGAGTAGATGGAGATGAACCTGCATGGAAGAGTTCAGCTAAAAAATCAAGGACTAGTTGGATGGAAGCGGTGAAAGGATCTATGTCCTTTCCTTGTGCCCAATATGTGAAGCGTTTCCACTTACTCAAATAAATCTTTCGAGTGGAAGATTTATGGGAAGCTATCAATATATCTCTAACAGAGTGAGATAATTGAGGAAGCCTGGCTACGGTTGGAATTGGAGGAACCAAGCAGTGAGGTTCAGAGAGGGAGGGCGATGAAACTGACCCGACTGGTGGATCAAAAGATCTGGAACTAGGTCCAGATTCCACGGTCGCCCAAAAGAAATTGATGTAGAAAGGGGAACCACACTTGTCGAGGCCAGTAAGGAGCAATGAGGATCAATGAGGCCTTCTGAGCGATAGCTTTCTGTATTACTTGAGAGATCAGTGGGAAAGGAGGAAATGCATACAGAAGTCCCGGGGCCAAACTTGGACTAGAGCGTCCCTGCTGGGTTGGCCTGGTAAAGGGAATAGAGTGAAATATTCTCTGCACTTGCTGTTTTGGGGAGTAGCAAAAAGATCGCAGCAAGGCTGACCCCACTTGAGAAAGATTTCTCTCACTACAGAGTCTTTCAGAGACCACTCGTGAGGCATGAGTATAGCTCTGCTCAACTTGTCCGCAATGTGATTGGACTTCCCGGGGATGTGCGTTGCTATCAGAAAACGCTGAGAAGAAATCGTCCATTGCCACAGTCTGAGTGCTTCTCGACACAGGTGGTATGATCTGGTTCCGCCTTGTTTGTTGATGTACCACACTACAGACATATTGTCTGTCTGGATTGCAATCGTTCCCAAGGGAAGAGAGTCTTGAAGGGCTTGCAACGCTAAAAGCACTGCTCTCATCTCCAGAACATTTATGTGCAAGTGGCATTCGTTTGGTTGCCATGTGCCCTGGACTGTCCTGCCCTGATAATGCCCCCACCCGATCAGGGAGGCATCCGTTGTCAGAGTAGCAACCGGAGGAGGTGGAACAAATGGTCTTCCCGACAGGAGCTGGGGAAGACATCCACCACATGAGATGCTTTTGCACGCGTGATCATAATGGTGTGAGACATTGGAAGTTCCTGGTATGACCATTGAGTAAAAGCATCCACTGAAGGATCCGCATGTGGTATCTGGCCAATGGAAGGAGAGGTATGGCGCTGCCATGATTCCCAACACCTTTAGAACTAACCTGGCTTTGACTCTGTTGTTGTTGAGAAGAAGTGACACCAATTTGTGAATGTCTGATATCCTTTGGTTCGTTAGCCTTGCAGACATGTTTATAGTATCTAAATTTGCCTATGTAGGTAATAGTACGACAAGGCGACAAAACAGACTTTTCGCAGTTTATTGAAATACCCAGTTTTTGACAAAGCGAAAAGTATAATCTCTGGCCAACAGAAGGAGATGCTTGGTGGGAGCTGTGAGAAGCCAGTCGTCCAAATATGGAAACACCTGGAATCCTTGTCGTCTCAGGTGAGAAGCTACCACTGCCATGCATTTGGTAAACACCGGGGCAGTGGTGAGACCAAAGGGCAGGGCCCTGAACTGAAAATGACTGGTTCCCAGCCTGAAGCGGAGGAATCTTCTGGAGCGTCTGTTCATTTTATGTGATAGCACGCATCCCGAAGGTCTATAGAGCACATCCAGTTTCCTTTGCCCAAAAGGGGAAGAATGGATTGCAGCGTGACCATCCGAAATCTTGTTTTCTTGACTGATTTGTTCAAGACACTGAGATCCAAAATCGGTCTCCAGTCCCCTGTTTTCTTTGGAACTAAAAAGAACCTTGAGTAGATTCCGGATCCTTGTTGGTCTGCTGGCACTGACTGAATTGCTCTTTTGCAAGCAGCTTTGAAATTTCCAAAGCTGCTATATCCCTCTGAGCGGGTGGAACATCTGGAAGGGATTTTTGATTGATTTGGAAACGAAGAAAGGGGATAGAATAGCCTTCGAAATGATGGACTGTACCCATTTGTCTTGAGTCAGGGATAGCCAGGCTTCTGGGTACAGTGACAATCTTCCCCGACTGCCTCCGAAGATGGGCAGTCGGGCAACACCTCAGGGATGCTGAAAGGGCTTGTCAGGAAAGGCTTCCCGATTGCCCTGGTTCTGGACCCCCTGCCCCTAGGGCGTCTACCATTGTTATTCCCACCTCTGCCTTTGGCAGGAAAATGACTCTGTCGTCAGGCGAAGTCCCTTGAGATTGTTTACGGAACCACATCTTCCCACCCTTCTGGCCTTTGGGGTAAGGCCTAGAAGGAGTCGAAAACGGACTCCGGCGGCAGAAAGGGTCTTGCCATCAGTCTCGCACCTAGTCAGGGTGTCTTTCACTTGAGGACCAAAGAGATGATCCATCAAAAGGGAGTTCGTCAAAGACGGCTTGAAAGGGTCCATAAATTGCATAGCCGCATCCAGGCGTGCCTACGTAAGGCTACACCTGTCCCTCTTGGCTCTGCTCGCTCCATCGGCCGCATAAGAGAGGGCATGGAGGAGTTGGATATGGAATTAAGGGTAGCCAGCTGCGTGTTCATTTTTTCTTGGAAACCCGCAGCTGTAGGATCCTTTAACATTTCACTCGCTTCCTTGATCAAGTCCCTTTGAAGACGAGTGAAATGGCACAGGTAGTTCAGCGAACGCATGGTAAATGTCGCTGAGAACATCCGCTTCCCGTACCTATCCATGGACCTAGATTCCTTGTTAGGTGGATGGACAGGCACTGAAGGATCAGCCAGTTCCTTCTTTGTGGCAGCAGCTACCACCATAGCATCCACAGAAACTCCTTTTGATAAAAATTGCTTGTCTGATGGAGCTGTGATGAACTTAGAGGGTCTCCTGGGAGTGGGGTCCACTGAATCAGGAGCCGTCCATGCCTTCTTAGCAACCACCTGCATGAGGGGGTCAAGGGGGACACCCAGGAGGTGGAAGGACGAGAGCCAAACGCCTCAAGATACACAGATTCGTCCTCCGAAGGGTTGAGGGCAGGCCAATTTCCCCTGTTTCAGGATCTCCAGAATGTCTGCAAATGAGACATCTTCAGAAGGGGAACGGGGAACCCTCAGAATCATCCAGATCTGTGTCTGACGTGATAGACTCAGGTGAGTCAATGTGTTTCCTCTTGCACTTCCTCTTCCGAGGGGCTCTTCTGCCAAATCAGGAGAGGCCTCGGAAGAGGATGAAATCCCACAGGGGCTCTTGAGGAGCTGGCTCTCTGCGGTCCGGGATGAGGGAGTGAGTCGACTTACCCTGAGGCAGCATAGAGGGAGGGGGACGGAGCCGACTGTGGAGTAGAGCCAGGCTCTAACACACTCCGCATGACCTCGAATGCACCCCTGTCAGGCAGAGCCAGAGGTCCCCGCTCGAGGAGCTAAGAACCCCTCGGCACCGACAGTGATGGCTCGAGGCGATGTCGGAGCCGAACTCACTAGCCAAAGCCCGAGAGGGAGAGGGGTCGGACAAGGGTCCGATGCCACTCACCCCTCGGAGCCGACGAGGGAAGTCCGGGGCCGAGATTCTTCCAAAGAAGAAAACCGGACGGAGCCGAAGACAATTGTCTCGGCTCCGGTAATCACAGTCTCGGTTCCGACGACCCGGCTCGAACTCAAAAGAGTCGAAGGAGGAAAAAGTTGATGGACGGGGCAGGCACCGACTGATGAGTCGGGCTCTGAAGCATCTGGGCTAGTGCCTCGGACTTAAGTAGTCGACTCACTACCCTCTGAAGGTCATGATCGGACAGCCTCGATGACCTAGAGGAATGAGACCTTTGGCTCCGTTCAGACAGCAGGGGAGATCCTGGAGCCGAATGAACGGAGCCAAGAGATGGTGACCTAGACCTCTTTCTAGTTGTCGGCTCCGAAGGTCTGGTCGGAGCCGACACGGAACGTCAATAACCTCGGCTCCGGCGAGGGAGCCACAGAAACTGTGGACTGAGACTTATCGGCTCCAGCCGGAGCCGATAAAGGCAAAGGTTGAGCAACCTGAGGTCTCGGCTCAGAAGCCGGAGCAAGACCTCGATGCCTTAGAGGGCTTCCCTGTTGAAACTGACAGGGAATCCTCTGGCTTCAGTAAGCCTCTAAGAATTAATTTGTTCTTTCTTTCCTGCAGGACCCTGGGGCTGAAGCCATGGCACACAGCACAGGAGTCCTGCAGGTGCAAAGGCCCCAGACAATAGACACAAGAAGTGTGGCGTCTGTCAGAGACATTTTCTGACAGCACGCATCACACTTCTTGAATCGAGACCTTTGCTTCTTTAGACATTTCCTGACTGACAGGTGTACACAAACACACACTCAAACACACAAGTTATACCCTGTCAGGAAAAAATAATAATTTTAGTAGTTATACTAGAATTTAAAGTACACTAAAATTAAAGTAAACTACAAGAAACACAAACACTCCACTAGGAAAGGGAAGGCCTAAGGGCCAAAAGGAAGAACCAAAGGTTCTTTAAAGAAACGGAAAAATTTAGGGTCGGGGATAAAGTTTTGTAATCTATACTAACTAAGAAAGAAATTTAACTAAAAAAGGGGTTTAAAGAGTAACTTTTACAAGTAAAAAGTAACACTCACCAGGAACCGGTAGAAGCAACCAACCTCGAAGCTGTAGCGGCAAACGAGATCTGAGGTAACTCTCGCCTAGCATTGTGGGATATAAGGGGAGCCTCGAGCCGGTGGAACCAACTCTCGAGCTTTTAGAGTGGCGAGCCGAGGTCGGCTCCGAACCCATCCAGCAAGAATGAAGGCGAGATAGACAACTTAACATGTACCTTTAAGGAAAATTTTACACAACTTGGCTGACATGAGTGGATTAGAGTCATGACCAATGTGATAATGTGAAATTGCTGCCAGTTGTACTTTGACCGTGGAACTGCTAGCACGCACCATCGTTAAAAAGATTGGTTAAGAAATCAAGCACCAAAGGGAGAGGAGCAGTGAATGGATTCAGGCCTTGCCGCTCCGCCCACAAAGAGAACCGTTTCCACTTGCTACGGTAGATTTTCCTAGTGGAAGGTTTATGAGCTGCCACCAGGATAGCCTTAACAGGGGACGAGATACCGGGAGTCCTGATCAAGAGTGGAACTGGAGCAGCCAAGCGGTCAGCTTCAGGTTGTCCAGGTTCGGAGGAGACAGGCAGGATGGATGAGTTATCAGATCCGGGATTGGATCTAGAATCCAAGGAGGATTCACAGAGTGAGACCTTAGGAAGGGGAACCAGATCTGTCGAGGCCAAAACGGAGCAATGAGAATCATTCTGCAACCCACCCGAGACGCTTTCTGAAGAACCTGGAGCATCAGAGGCAAGGAGGGATAAGCATACAGAAGACCAGGTGGCCAAGCATGCACCAGAGAGTCTCTTGGAGAGCCTCCAGGAGGAGGAATCAGAGCGAAAAAACTGTCGCACTTGGTGTTCGAGGGAGAGGCAAAAAGATCGCAAGGAGGAGTTCCCCACCGTGCGAATATGCGTTCCGCTACTTGAGAATTGAGAGACCACTCATAAGGGGTTAGGATGGTGCGACTGAGTTTGTCCGCCAGGATGTTGGACCGACCCGGAATGTGCGTTGCTATGAGAAAGCGGTTGGTGGAGATTGCCCATTCCCAAACCCTCATGGCTTCTCGACAAAGAGGGTAAGACCTGGTTCCTCCCTGCTTGTTGATATACCAGACAACCGACATGTTGTCCGATTGAATCGCAATTGTTCCCAAGGGAAGAAAGTCTTGAAGTGCTAGCAACACTAAGAGCACCGCTCTCATCTCTAGGACGTTGGTATGCAGTGAGGTCTCTGAATCGTTCCACGTGCCTTGGACGGTCCGGCCTGCAAAATGCCCCCCCCCACCCGAGGCGGGAGGCGTCCGTGGTCACCGTGGCGAGGAGAAGCACAAAATGGGCCTCTGTGGAGATCTGGGGAGTGAAGCCACCACAGGAGGGACCGCTTGCAAGCCTTGCTGATCGCAATGGGATGATGCATAGGAAGAGCAAGGTAAGACCACTGTACTAAAAGAGTCCACTGGAGGATGCGCATATGTAGTCTGGCGAGGAAGAAGTGCTATAGCAGACGCCATGGACCCTAGAGCCCTCAGGACCAACTCCGCCGGAACTTGATTTGTGTGGAGAATGGCCCGCACCTGCAGCTGCAGATTTTGAACTCTGTCCACAGTGAGGAAGGCTTTTAAACTCCTTGTGTCTAACCTGGCCCCTATAAAATCTATTAACTGTGAGGGTGCTAGGTTGGATTTTTTTGTATTTATAGTTATGCCCAGACTGGGAGCAAGATGGAGAAAGGAGTCTCGCCAATAGTAGTAGATGCCTTGTTGGGCGGAGCCAGTCGTCTAGGTAGGGAAAGACCTGCACCCCTGAAGCCCCGGGTGGGCCGCTACCACTGCTAGTACTTTGGTGAACACCCTGGGGGCTGTGGTGAGACCAAAGGGAAGGACCATTGGTAGTGACTGGCTCCTAGCGAGGCGGAGAAACCTCCTGGGCGTCTGTCCATCAGAATGTGGTAGTACGCATCCTTTAGGTCTATGGAGCACATCCAGTGATTTTCTCCCAGAAGGGGAGAATAGACTGTAGAGTGACCATTGAACTTCTCCTTGGGAACTGCCAGGTTCAAGAGAGAAAGGTCTAAAATTGGCCTTAGATCCCCGTCTTTTTGGCACTAAACAGGACCTGGAGTAGAGTCCTGATCCGATCTGGTCTGGGGGGGCGGGCTGGATGGCTCTTTTCTTTAGCAGATGGCCAATTTCTGCCAAAGCCTCCCTTTGACCGGGTGGGGCGTCCGGAAGGACTTCAATTTTGGTGTGTGACAAAATGGGATGTGGTATCCTCTGGATATTATCTGGAGAACCCAGCGGTCTGATGTTATGGACTCCCATGCCGCTAGGTGCTCAACGTCCCCGACTGCCTCCAGAGTGGAGCAGCGGGCAACCCCTCAGGGCTGCTGGCGCCGTTCAGAGAAAGGTTCTCTGGACCCGAAGTTCCTGGGAGCCCCTCTGCCTCTAGGGGCGTCCTCCCTGTCCTCCTCTGCCACGGAAGGACTGGTTGTCCGGAGCAGGCTGAGATTGCTGCGACTTCGAACCACATCTTCTTCTGACCCTTTTGGTTCCTAGAATAAGGCCTCTGGGGTGCAGAGAAGTGGATTCCGGCAGACAGCGTCTTCCCGTCCTTCTCGCTCTGGGTCAAAGTGTCGACGGTTTTGCCAAAGAAGGCAGAACCATCAAAGGCGTTCGCAAAGACGCTTTGAAGGGCTCTGAAATCGCAATGACGGAGCCAGGCCTGGCGTCTAGTGACTAGACCTGCCTGCAGCTCTGGCGCCTTCCGTAGCATGGGAGAGTAGCCGCATAGAGGTATTGGTAACTGATCTAAGAGTGGCCATGCGGGTGGAGTGCAGCACTTTGTCCTCCTCCGACATGGACTCTGGGGAGATGCAGCGTATTCTTTAATAAGATCGCTGCATCCTAATAACGTACCAGGTAGTTCAGTGCCCTCACGAGAAGGTCGCTGAACTAAACATCCGTTTTCCCAAGCGGTCCATCATCCGAGACTCCTTGCTCGGGATGGACAGAGGACTCTCCTGAGCCAGTTCCCTCTTGGTGGCCGCCGTCAACATGGCATCTACGGAGGCCCCTTACTCCAATGGGCACGGTCAGGCGGTGGGCTGAGGATTCTGTCTGGCCTCTTAGGGATTGGCTCCACGGTGTCCGGTTCCTTCCACGCCCTGTTGGTAATGAGGTCCACCAGGGGTCGGCAGGAGGACACCCAAGAGGTAGACGGCCCGCTTCAAATGCCTCCAAGAACATGGACTCATCCGAGGAAGACTTGGGGCAGACCACCCTTATACGGAGCATTTCCATGATGTCTCCAAATGAGACATCCTCGGGGTGACCGTGGGGAGCCTTCCCTTCCTCCAAATCCGTGTCTTCCGTGAGAGACTTGGGGAGTCAATGTGCCTCCTTTTGCACGTATGCTGCGGGGAACATCCTCCGGGGGCAGTCAGAGGACTCTCGCAAGCAGCAACCTGTTCCAATGGAGCAGCTTGGGGCACAGGCGGGCTGTCCCAAGGGCGGATGGTGGAAGCCTGACCCAGTGCAGAGGGAGCGGGACGGAGCGAAACAAGTGCGGGGTCCGAGACCCTCAACAGGGCCCTCTCCACTACATCAAATGCGAAGGAGCGACCTCGACCAAAGGATCTGACAATCGCTCCCTCGGATCCGAAGAGTGGATCGAGCCGCGGCGCCAGCTCTGATCCGAAGGACAGTGCGCTCCGACACAGGCGCCCGGGAGCACTGATCCCCCCAGATCCGAGGCTCGGATCCAGGCTCCGAGAGGTCGGATCGATGCACTCTAGGGCAGGGTCTGATCCGAAGTAACAAGTACTATCGGATCTGACCCACCCCGGCTCGGCTGCTCGGCTCCAACTGCTCGAACCGGTAGCGGGTCGGAGAAGGAGCAATCGGCTTGAAAAGGGGTCGAGCTCCCCAGAGGAGGAGGCAAGAGCACTCCATCTGCATCTGGGCCTGGATGAACCTTCTCATCATCCGGTCCAGATCAGCATCGATAGGCTGTGCGTTGATCTCGACGAGGCCGAGGTAGGCCTTGAATGCCTCCTCGATAGCCTCGACGGAGATCGGGTCTCCTCCTCCTCAGGTCCCGGTGAAAAGCACACTCGAGACTGGAGCCGAGAAGGGGGAGATCCAGCCAATAATGGAGCCGGGGGAGAAGCCCGCTTGGCTGGCGGGGCCAAAACAGAGGTCTCGGCCCGCCGCTTATGGTGCTTCTCCCTCCGGTCCCTTTTCCTAGCCTCTCCTCCGAACCTGGGCGGGAGGTTGAGTCCCAGGAGGAGGAGGAGGGGAGCCGGGAGGAATAACCGTGGAGTGCAGTTACTCCCGAAGGCGGAGGTCGGAGCCGAGTCGGCGAAAGGCCCGCCAAAACAAGCTTGGACCTCCGCTCCTTCAATGCCCTGGGGTTGAACCCTGCACAAATGGAACATCCAGATGTGAGGTGTTCAACCCCAGGCATTAACACCGAGTGTGGCCATCAGCTGGGGAAAGCTTATGGCCACACTCGAGCATTTTGAGAAATAGCCTTGGGCTGCTCAGACATCCCAAGCTTAAAATTAAAGTTACTAAACTAAGGAAAAGTAACAAACAGAAAAACAAAACACTCACAGGCCCAACACACACTACGCTACCAGCGAGGGGAGGGATATAAAAATTTTAGATTAACCTCTAAAAGTAAATATATATAAGGGAAAACCTACACTTTCACACAAAAATATCAAAAAAAGACTTAAATTTTGCAATTTAAATACAGAAAACTGTCACTTAGCTGGAGAGCTGGAAAAACAATCTGGTCACCATGCGCGGCAAACTAGATCTGAGGTCATGAGGGTAGAGCAGGGCATTATGGGTGAGGGGAGGAGCTGAGAGCTTGGATCCATAGCTGGTAAACCATGCCGGTTCGGATCCGATATCGGATCCATAACCCACAGGTTGCAGACAAATGAATCTCCTACTTCAGATCAACCTATTCTGTATCAGCATGCATTCTCTGAAGACCACTAATAACATTCAAAACCACGGAGACTTGAAACGTATGATAGGTGGTCCTGGTTCACTTTTCTGGGAAAAGCAAGTTAATTTATCACATCTGTATGTGAACTTCTTTTCAAAACCTTGTCGAACTATATAGAACATATATGAATACGTGAAAGGGTTGGAACTGAGCCACTTCTCCATCTCAGAATCTGGTTGCGATAATACGCAAGTACCAAGTACTCTAATATTCTGTATGTCATTCTTGCTTAAGAATCTGCATCCAAAATCCCTTTCTTGCCTCATCTCTTTAATTACCCCCCCCCCGCATCATCATCCCTTTTCCACTTTGACCTTTAGCTTTCTCAGTGTTATGTACAAGACACTTAACCAAGTAGCTCTGAAATATCCCTTCAAATCACGTAATTCTAAACCACCTTTTTCTACTGGGAGGGCCAACTTATCCCACTTGACTCTTGCCCTCTTCCCCTCCCAAATAAAATCCTTCAACTCTTTATTACTGTCCACAACTTCTCTACTGGTTAATAAAAATAAGCCTGACCTGTGTATAAAACTAAAGGGATTAAAAACTTTTTTACTGCTTGTACCTTGCTATCAATATCGATAGGCAAGAGCTTTCAGTTTTACAACTTTTGTATTAAGTTTTGTTTAGTCTCTTCCCACATATCCTTAGCTGCCATAACTAAATCCTTTTTAATCCATACTCCTAAACACTTCATTTTAATTTTGTCCCTCATAAACACTGGTACTGCTGGGCCAGTTTGTGTGTGGGTACATAGTTTAAACCTACAGCCTCTGCTTTTATCTTCATTAATTTTATATCCCGGAAAAAAAAAAAAAAACGGACCTTCTCAGAATACTCCACATCACTGAGGTGTCCTTTTCTGGTTCCATCAGGTACAAAATACCACCTGCAAATAACACCAATGTTTCTTGAACAAATTATATCTTTTAATTTGAGTCCCTTATTTTCTTTACCAGTGGTTCTAAATATAACACAAACAATGGGTAAAGTGGACACCTGTCAGGTTCCTCTATTCAGACCCAACTTATCAGAGAGGACCCCCCCCCCGCTTTAACTTTATAGTCTCCAAATCCCTCATACATCCTTCATAATTATTGTCCTACTCTTAAAACCTCAGCTTACTCTTGTCAAATGCTTTCTCTTCAAGACCCATCAATAGCAGCAGTATTTTCTTACATTCTGCTTCCCTCTGGATCATCATTGTTCTATTACTGTTGTCAAATGTTTGCCTCGCCCTCACAAAACCACACTGGTCCATCTCTATCAATTTTGGGATTACTTTTGTCATTTTTTAGCTGTTATAGGACAAACACTTTATAACCACGGTTTAGAATCGAGATGAACCTATATGAAGCTGGATCAGATGGGTCTTTACCATCTTTAGGTATTACAACAAACACAGCTTTTGTCAATTATGTTGGTGCCGCCCTCTTAAAAATACTGTAAACAAAACCTTCCAGATCTTCATCACTTTCTTCCCTCCTAACCTCCAAACATCCACCAAAATACCATCTGTTCCTGGAGACTTTCCTGTAGACTGGTTATATACATCATTTTTAATCTCACCTCCTCCTGTCTTAACTGCCTCATCTAACTCTAATCTTCGCATATTTAAGTCTTCCATAAACCTTTCCATTTGTGCTTTTCCTCAATTTTCTCACTTCTCTGGTTTATACAAGGGTCATAAAATGTTCTGAAATATCTTCAATTCCTCTGCAGGATCTCTCGTATCTGGTTATAGGTTCCTTTAATTTGGCAACAACCCTTTCTTTCTGTTGCTTAATTCACTGTTCCAAATTTATTTTGTGTTCTGGAGTTAACAAAAAAAAAAAAAAAAACAGCTGCTTAAGTGCAATCTTTCTAAACTCATGCAAACTATCCAAGTACTCCCTTATTTTCTCTTTAGCAATCTGAAATTGTGCCTTATCTTGTTTTGTGAAATTCTTCTTATTTTGTAATACTTGACTTTTAAATCCTTCTAACTAATAACTTCTTAATCGGATCTCTTATTTCTACCCTATTTTTTAAACTCCACTTTCATTTTATCCCACTCACTAGCTATAACTTTAGGAGTACTATCTTCCCTATTAACTCCCAAATAACAACCACTACACATTCCTTAAATTCCATCTTTTTAACAGGTAGATAATGAAGCGTTAGTGTCTTGTCTTTGTTACCCTGCATTTTTAATCTTGGTAATTACTGGCACTTGATCTTACTGTATGCGTCTCAAAAGTTCTCAATTGTGGACATGTTCTGTGAAATATGATTTCTATCAAGTCTAGCCCAGTTACTGAACCTTGGGGAATATGGAAATTCTATCAGAGCTCCTGCTACTGAATTCATGTCTTTCATACCAAATATTTGCATAAATTTCTTCAGAATCTACCCTCTTGTTTTTTCCCATCTAGGCCACCACATACATTCTCATTACTGCAACTCAAATTCCATTCCCCAGCTATAGGCAATATTCCCTGCTGAAAGGAGATTATTTCTTCCACAATTTTTTTAAACTCCAAAACAGCAGTTTTAGGTGGAATATAAATACATCCCTGTGTAATCCTTATCACTTGCCAGTAGCCCCTTAATAATGGCACATTTGTAGCATCTTTTCCCCCTTTTCTTGCACTACTGGAGATCCTCTGGCAATTAATGTAAGTATTCCTCTTCTATAGTACATCCATCCTGAAATCCTCTCTTTACCATAGTCACATGTTTGGTTCTTTCCAAATGCGTCTCCCGTTGCACTGCTACTTGCAGTCTGCTTTTTTTTTTTTTTTTTTAAATAAAATGAAAGTATTCTTTTCTTTTTGTCTGTACCATTAATATGCCAAGATAATATGGAAAGAGTTGTCATTATGTTAAGAAGTCAACATTCCCACCTATTATGCATGGAAGGTTTTTAAAAATGTCCAATTCTAGCTTTTGTGATGAATACATCCATTAACTTTTGGCAGGTTAATCCTTTATACATTTTTTTTTTTTTTTTTTAAATCAAACACCGGAACTTAAGTCACATTTTACAAGTTGTTGGAGTGCCTTTTGCGTTGAGTCTGCATGTCCTCCCCGCAGTCGATTGGCCTCCGAAAGACATGCGTGAATGGGCGTGCCTTTGCTGACGTTGGGTGTCGGGCTGGCAACTCGGCACCATAAAACATCTACTGCCAATCATTAGCGGCCCGGAGTTCCGCTGTGGCGACCCCTAACCGGGAAAAGCCGAAAAGACAAACAAACATTGATCTAATAAAACCACTTAAACAAGAAACCAAACACACCACAGAACACCCCCATAACCTATTAACTTAATACAGACATGCATAACTATGCATATATTCAAACAATAAAGTTTAACACTTCTAATTGGAACATTTGTCCCAAAAAGGCAGCTGATAACAGGACCTGGTTAACTTGAAACTGAGGTTATCCATTCTAAGACATGTTATTGCCTGTGCTTCTAGTTAAACTAGCTAGTGTCTTTGAAACAAAAAAATAAAAACAAAAATAAATTACCCCCCCCCAAGATGTAAAAACTACTGGCATACTTTCAGAAATCAATGTTTCAACAGCAAAGAAACCAGTGTTTGTATTGCCCTATTACCAGACTGCCTCTGTAACAGAAGATGCATACATGGAAGTCCTCTTTTGCAACCTGAAAGACAAGCCGACATATTTATTGCTAAAGGTGCTCTCATATTTACTTGCTCCCACTTAAAATTTATTAGACTAAGCCAAGGGTCTTAAATTCAGACATTCATCTATGCTGAAGTAAGAGAAAACATGAACTCTACATATAATAGGTGTACTTTTACACCCGCCTCAACAAATCAAGATTACAGCCTATTAATTTAAACATGCTTTTGTCTAGCTTTTCTCTTTTTGCACTGCAATGCCTTCATTTCTCAATACCAAAAGAGGAGAGAAGTGAATGGGGGGAAAAGCATCAGTTTACTTAGAAGTTATTACATACAGCAACTAAAAATACTTTATTATAAAATATTCAATTTATATTGCAAAATGTTTCACATACTGTTAAGAAAAAACTGCTCTACTTACAGCTACCTTTTTTCCTTCCTAGTCCCCTCAGATTCCTTCCAAACATTGATGACATGAAGTGAGGCAAGCACCTTTCAGTTCCAGGAAATGTTAACAAAATCTACAAAGGCTGACTCTTTCCACTTATGCTTATACACCCATATTTCACAAATGCGATTGAGGTTTTCCAGTCTCACACATATTTATTCACCAATTTCCATGTTCTTGGTCTTCTCCCTGTTCATCTCCATCTTCCAACTCCAGATTCTGGTTCAATTTCACTCTGCTCCCAAATCTTCTGGTTAACTTGTGCTTCTCTCTCAAACATTTTCCTCTGTGTGCTTTATTATCAGAAGAATGAGAAGCAGAGTCCCCCTTCTGCAAGATGGCTCATATTTTGTTGGGACAAAATTTAGCACCTCCTTTTTAGCCTGCTCTGCATCAAAGAATGACTGATACTCAAGGAAATATATTCAGAATACAGCTGGATATAGCATCTTTAATCTCACACCTGCCTCTTGACATTCTTTGATTACCGGAATAAATTTATTCCTCTTCTGCCTGGTGTACAGAGAGTAATCCTTTCCAACAATGCTCTACTGTCTTCCACTTTTAGTACTTCATCCTTCTGCGACAGTTTTTTTCAGGATCAACTCTTTCTGCTAGTAAGTTTGCATCTTTAATAACACAGGTCTGGGCTTGCTTTCTAATTGCCCTACTTTGAGCATACAGATGGTATGCCCTTTCAATTAACTCCAGCTGTGGAATACCAGTCCAGTTGCTTACTGGTGCCTTTCTAAAATTAATACAGTCTGCTACTTCTATTTTCTCTGCTAGAGCAGAAAATCTCAGATTTTCCCCTATATGCTCTGTCCCCTAAGCATACCATTTTTTGAAACATCTCTTCTAGAGCAGCCTCATATTCAACCAGCCTTTGCTTCACATCAATCTCAGATTTTTGAATATCTAGTTAAAGCTTCTTACATTTTTTTCTAGCCTTTTGTCATTTGAGTTTAAGTCTTCAACTTAGGATCACATCTGGTGGCATCTTCTGAACAGCTAGTTTGAGGTGAGTTTTTAAATTCTGAGTGATGCTACATTTGAAGTACAGGGTGTTGATTCTGGCAGGAAAGACTCTGTGTGTGGATGGGGGGGGGGGGGGTGTTAATTTCACTAAAAAAAGTGTAAAAATGTTTTTTCTCCTTTTACTAGGGATGAGCAGTAGTGTCTGACTGGTTGGGAAGTTGCTGACACTTTCCGATCAAACTGCTTTGATGACACTCCCAAAATAAGAATATGCACACACAAAAAAAATAAATAAATAAATTATTTTTTAAACATACATGCAATTATAAATCTCTCAATGTACAAAAGACCACTACCACGTACTTTCATTTACCACTGCTTAACAAGTATTTACTGATAAATCTGCTGAATACAAACCGTTTGAAAAAGTACTGTTGTGCAAGTAAACTAACACTACATATTAATATAGGACTGCTGCAATAGCCTAAGATAACTGGGATTTGCACAGTGACTGGCCAACTTTCAAAGCTTAAGGGTGCAACTTCCACACTCTACAAACTACTTTGGACTTGAAAAAGATATCCAATTTAAAGACAATGCAAAAGATTCAGAGCCCTTTTCCGAGAAAAATGGCAAGCAAGAGCCCCGAAAAAATAATGCCAGGAAACTAACTCTACAGTAAATTATATACACATCCATACTCTGGCAATTTAAAACAAAAAAGTAAGGGGGTTTGAAGGAGGGGCTGTTAATGAGACATGAAATCTATTACAACATCCATTATACTGTTATGGCAAGTTTACTTACAACTGTACTATAGTCAATACTTTAATCACTGTTGCAGTAGCTCAAGCTTATTGGGTAGATCAGCTTTCCTGAAGGCTACAGTTTTGTCTAGCTAGTATCTAACCTGTCTGGACATTGTGAGTGGGAAAAATTTCTTTAATTGCAAGGAAGATGACAGGGAGATTGAGACCACTTCTGGCCTAAAAGAAGAGATATTTCCCAAAACACCACATCCTTGTGGAAAAAACACACAGTTGATTCACCATAACTGCTTTGTAACTAATGAAGCCAATATGTTCTCCTAGCAGAAGTCAAAGCAATGAGCAAGACCGTCTTTCATGTTAAGAAACTGAAATTAGCCTGATAAGCTGGTTTAAGGGGGGCGGGGTAAGATTTTCAAGCACAAGGGTAAGATCTCCAAGAAGGACAATCCATTTATTAGGAGGACACAGGTTTTGAAAAACGTGTTGCATAACTTGGGAATGGTTACAAAGGTGGGTGGGTGGGGGGGGTCTAACGGCAGACCTTGACAGAGGAACAAAATGGCAGGATGTAACTCAAATAATCAGACTCTGCTACCTCTAGTTCTTGAACAGGTCCTGGTTCCTGGACTGACACCACACAGATCATCCTTTTCCTCTTGCACATGTATGATTTTCTAAAACCATGTTTTGGGTCACCTTTTAATATCTGCTGCCTGTCCTCAGAGAAGACTGCCTAAAAGGTGTCAATTATATCACCCAAGTAGTGAAACAAGAGTTTTCGGTTTGGGGTGCAAACCATCTCATGTAAGCAAATCAATCCAGGCTGTGGGGAAACTGCCACTGGCTGAGAAGGAGAACCACTGTTGCTTGTACAAAGATCACTCACTATAACAATTTTTGGAGAATCCTTCCAGATCTTTAGAAGAACCCTGGATATCAGTTGGAAAGGGAGAAAAAAAGCACACAGAAGCATTGCCATCCCTGGGAATAAAAAGGCATCTGGCTTCCAGGCCTGTTTTTAAAAGAGTCCAGGAGCATGCTGCCTCCTATCACAGACAACTAAAGAAACTGATCTAGTTGAGGTGCTCCTCACACGTAGCTCAATTCTTGGAAGTTTCCACAATAACACGTCCATTTGTGAGGTCTGTCCTGGTCCTGCTTAGCTTGCCCACACTCAAACTTTTGCTCTGACAATGCATGAAACCTCAACAGTCAAACTGAGCTGAGTCGCTAGCCCTCATGCTATCATAGCAGGTCTGCACAGAGAGGTTATGATCTGGTATTTTTCTTCTCAAAACAATAAAAGTAAACACTTGTCGCCTCACAGTAAGACGTTGTCCTGTTCGATTCTCAGCTAAAGTGTCTTCTGTGTGGAGACTTGTGTGAACGGGCGTACCTTTGTTGAAGGTTGTGCATCAGAGCTGGCAACTCGGCACGTAAAATATCTACTGCCAATCATTAGCGGACCGGAGTTCCGCTGTGGCGACCCCTAACCAGGAAAAGCCGAAAGAAACAACAACTTTAAAACAAATGAACCTTAAACAAATGAACCTGACAGTTTAAAATCCTGAAAAGTGAATTAGCAGAAGAGTACACATTCTTCCCTAACTTGCCAAAAGTTTCCCATCCTTGCTAGAATGGTTAAAAAGCAGTAATTTCAGCAGAAGCAGTTTCAAATAGAGAAACTACTACTTGATCTGATCTTAAGATGCCCCGTATAACCAGTCAGTCTTCCTGGGGGAGCAGGCGTTTTTAATATTAGGCATACTAGCAGCAGTTAGAAAAAACACATTCTCTAAAGAAGGCATAACAGGAGGAACAGCTACAGATTTAGGTTTATCCAACTGTAATAAATCATAACACATTATCTGTGCAATCAGAAGTTCATTCCACTGAAAAACCTCTCATCTCTTGACAAAGTCTCAGAAAGCAAGCTACACTTTCTGCAGAATCAGAACAAGGAGAAAAAAATCATGCAGTACAACCTCCCCTGCAATGTCTGCTCCTCTGCTGGACACCAAAGTCATTGGGAACTCTTAACACCTGAAAACGTAGAGGTCAGGGAAAAAGCAGAACCAAGATCCTTAGCAAATTCCAGGAAATCTTCCTCTTCCATAGAAACAGAAACAGGAGATATGAAGATCTTCTCACTTTATTCACTTTTCCAGGGAAAATAACCAACGCACAGAAGGCATACTCACCCCATATTTAGCTCCCCTATCATGGCCAAGTAAAGGACCTTCACTTGCCCCTTCCTCTGAGACTATTGCTTGTCCACCAAGGACATCCCTACAGCCACAGATGACGTGGCTATGCCCTGGTCCTTCTGGTTGTAGGTGCAACACCAGAGGGACTGAAAAAAATGCCACAGCAGTGTCACCTTCCAGTGGATGAGGCACAAAAGGAGCTGGCTTGACACCCAAAGACTTCTTAACAACATCCTTCTTGTGGACAAGGAAAGGAAAATCTGCAAAGACCAGTAGCTAATCCATAGGTTAGCAGAGAAAGGAGACCTCAAAGGCAGACAGCAATGCCTGGATGAGTTGGTAAAAAGGCAAAGTAGAGAACAAGTGGTACTGAGTTAAGTAAACCACTAACCACATGCCACAAGCAAAATATCCTACCCCAAATTCAGAAACCTATAAAGCCCCTAGGAAGAAGATTGTGTAACAAAAGCTCGCATTAGCATTACATAGTAACTCCCTTAAAAAATGTTATGACAATCTCACAGTTTCCTAGCAAACATTTTAGTCAGAAAATACATAAAAGTTTTCCTTAAAAATGAATTTTGGGACTTTCAAGATGGCTGCATACTGAGTAACTATTTCAGCTCTCCAAGTGGGAAAACAGAAACTCAGAAGAGAGGAGGAGTGAATTTGTATTTTTGGGTAAATTTCAGTAAATGGCTAGTAAGTGCACTGCCTGGATGCCAGCAAATTCAGATAACCTTAAAAAGAAAAGTGAAGAGAAAATACTGCACAAAAGAATCCTGCAGCTGTTCAGGCTCCAACTTTGGTGCAAAAAAGACTTCCAGTTATAGAGAAGAAAACTAGTCAAATGCACTCACAGCTAATTAAAATATACAACGTTTTGTTTATCAACTCAAAAGGCTGCAAAAACTGAAAGCCTTCAGATTTTCAGATGAGTTGATAAAAATACAAAACAAGCATGATACTGCTCAAAAGGAGAGGTTTCAAAAAAGTGGTAGAGAGGCTAGAGCTCATATGGAAAACCTGAGATTGTCTGATGTACCATAGAAACTGGAAGGAACAGAAAGTATTAATTTTATGAAAGCACAAATAAGCAACTAGACTGGTATTCCACAGCAGGTGTTGTTAATTGAAAGGGAATATTGTGTGTATGCTCCAACTATGGCTATTAGAAACCAGCCCAGACCTTTAATAGTAAACATGCAATCCTACCAGCAGGAAAGAGTGGAGTCTGACAAAAAGTACAGTTTTGTACCTACCATAAATGTAGATGTTCGAAGATCCACATTGCTGCAGTCCTTACACTTGGGTATAAAATCCCCAGATGTCAGAAGACCTATACAGGGTAAAATCAAAAATCACCAAACACTAAACACCACCCAAACTATGTACAACTACAAATATATACTAAAGAATCAACCTATCCACACTACCACCCCAAACACAAACATCTACATTTATGGTAGGTACAAAACTGTACTATGTTCTTCATCTCACATTAGATTCCAAAGCAGAGGAAAGGAGGATGGCAAATCAAAGAGAAGCAGGGTATGTACTGAACTCCAAGTAGCTGCCTCCAGAATATCTAGTGGAATGACTAATCCCTGTTGGAATCTCCTTGCCATGATGGGAATAACAAAGGCAATGCAAACCCAATCCATTTAGAAATAGTTTGTTTTGAAAAGAAACAAACAACTGCTGAGACTGCCTGAAACTCTTAGTCCTGTCTAATTCAGAAACCCTTCTTGCAGAGGTAATGGCCAACAAAAAGCAGTCTTCCATGACAAATATTTTAACTCAAGGTGGTAGAGTGAGCTTTTCCAACACATAATTGAGGTCCCCAGCAGGGTAGGAGCTCTTTCTGGGAGGTCTTATGTTCTTTGCCCCTCTGAGAAATTGCTTGAACAAAGGATGAGAAAACAAAGGTGGATCACAGTCATAGTGAGCTGAAATTGCTGCATGAATCTTAATGGAAGAGAAGGACAAACCCTTGTCCAATAACTCAGTAAGATATTGAAGAGCCACACTCAAATTAGGCTCAGAAACATCCAAATCCTTTGCTGCACTCCAAAACAAAAGTCTCTTCCACTTGTCTGCATACACTTTCCTTGTACTAGGTCTAAAACTTGTTGAGGAAGTTGAGCCCTGCTATGAGCTAAAACAGGATATGCCATGCTGTGAGATGAAGAGAGTGAAGCTTGACATTGAGTAGATGATTGGGACAACAGGTGTGGAATCTTATCAGATTTCTGGAGCTATCAGGATCATTCTTGGTTTGTCCTGTTTTGTGCAAAACTTTGGCAGCTGGTGGTTTAGAGGCAGAAACCTTGCCTGAAGATCAAAATCATTGCTTGTCTGCATAGAGTTAGAATCAACACCTGCCCTGGGACTGCTAACATCTCCTTCAGGTTGATATGTAGATGCTGTAGTCTGGCAGGCCACTTGTCCTGTATCCACTTTCCATTGAGATGAGCTCCCAAGCTTTGTATTATTGGAATGACAGTGTCCAGATCCTGGCGGAAAGATTCTTTTGTTTGTCCGGGGTCTATCACATATTTTAAATGTTGTAGAAGCTCGTCCTGCCTTGAGCCAGAATCAACCTTTAATTGATAATGAGAATTTAAATGCAGATACTTCCTGCAACTTAGAGTGATAAAGTTACCATCCAGTGATCTTTGCCCAGTAGAGGTAAAAGCTGTTGCAATGTCAGCATCTTGAACTTGGGAATGTCCAGAAAGGTGTTGAGGATAGACTTGTCTGTAAGCTTCTAGTCTGTGCTGAGGAGGAATGTCTGGCATGCCCTTGAAAGGTGGCAAGGTATGGAAATAAAATCTGTAACCGTGGTGAATGATATCCAATACCCATTTGTCTTAAAGTGTTAGTCTTCCTCCCAAAGGTGCTGTGGAAGGTTCTGGCAGTTGAAAGGTAGGTCATTGGGTCTGCCTCACCTGAAGACTGTGCAGGTGAGCCCCTGTCCTTGATCTTAGACCTACCCCTAGACTGGGAATCATAAGAAGGATATGTCCAGGCCAATTTCTACTAAACTTTGGAGGTTGAACCTGTAAAAATCTTTAACAGTGTGCATAGACTTAGCTTTGTCTTCCATTTAAAACTGCTTCAACAGGCAACCAAACAACACATCAGATTGCAAAGGGCATCCAAGATCCTTGACTTAACATGCTCAGCTAAATTCTGATCCCTTAGCCAGGACAGTACCAGTGGCAGCCACCCTGGAAGAGGCCTGTACAGCATCAAAACCAGTGCTTACCCACCTGTTCAGACACATGCACTAGATCTTGTAACTCCTTACATTCAATACCTCAGAGCATCTACCTTAGACTTTAACTGTGAAAGAAGATAGATCTGATATCTCAGCATGTGGAATTGACAATTCAAAGCCCTCATGGCTAAAGTTGAAGAAGTATAAACTTTCTTACCCCATCTGTCTAAAGCTCTTGCCTCTTTATCCTAGGTCCCTGAGTAACAGTCTGATCTGCCCTAGGGCTTTTAAAGAGATACTTATGAGCTTCAGGCACCCTATAGGTAAAGAATCAAAAACATCTTCCACCACAGAAAGAACAAAACAAAAATTCTAAGTCTTTTCCTGGAATCAGAGAAATTTAAAATGCTCCCTCATGGAATGGAGAGTCTCTGAGAATGAAAAATCCTCAGGAGGAGAAGCAGTAGGAGTGGGCATCATCCCACATCAGAAATAATGAGAAAACTCCTGTAAATCTTCCATCAGAATCCTGCTCAGGCCCCCTAATCATAGTAAAATCTTCAGCCATCCCCCTGGAAGAAGCCTTGGTAACAGTAGGGAAGACACACCTGTAACAATAAAGTCTCTCCCTGGGACTCCAAGTGTAAGGACTGCAGCAATGTGAGATGAAGAACATCTGTGGCAGGAGGACAAAAGTGGGAGACAGCAGAGTGTTGTAGAAAAGGATTACTTACTGTACAACAGGCAGAAGAGGAATACATTTACTCAAGCAATCAGGGAATGTCGAGAAACAGAGGTGTGAGATGTAAGTTGCTGTATCCAGCTATTTTCAGAATATTTAGAATACGTTTTTCTTGGACGGTCAAAATTATTTTTTATGCAGAGCTTGCCAAGGAGGAAGTAAGCTACTAAACAGAAGGATAATTTGTTATGAGAAAAATAAGAAGCAAAGTCCATAGAAAGACGTTATCAGTACAACCTCTTCAAATGTTCCAAAACGATAATGCTGGAAAGATAAGAAAACAACCATGGGAGTTGATTATCAGAACCAGGAGCATGTTGGAAATGAAACAGAGACTGGAGCTGGGAGATGGAGATGAACCAAGAAAACCAGCAACTTGGAAACTGGTAACATGGGATTGCAAAGCATTAATTACATTTGTGAAATATGACTGAACAAGAAAACCTGGAAATATTGGACTTTTCTTTCCTATGTTCAACTTGTAGGGGGACTCCAAAGCATATGCCCTACTTCATGTCATTAATGCTTGGAAGGAAACAGTTAAGTAAAACATTCAAGGCATTTTCTACATCTGGGAAAGGAATAAAGACAAGACAAAACCAGACTGCACTTACTGGAAGTAGAAGCACAGGCTGTACCATGTGTCTTAGCACGGATAACCTTTATTATAAGTTAATTCAAGGTTGTCAATCTGGGGCAACTGTTCCTATTAGGAAGGTTAAACTTCATTATTTGAAGATGTACCTAGTTGTGTGTGTTGGTATTAAGCCAATACATTCTGGGGGTGTTCCAGATGCATGTTTGTTTTAAAGAAAACACAAAATTTTTTTTATTTTTATTTATTTTTTTTTTAAGATGTGACAGGTTCAAAATGGATATGAAAAGAAACAGCCATACAAAAGATCAACCTGCCAAACATTAATATATGCATGTAACACAAGCTGAATCTAGACATTTAATAAAGTCGTTATACACAACAGGTGGGAAATCATAATGACAGCACCTCCCACACTATCTTTAAACGTGAATAGTCACACAGATATAGACAAAAAAGAAAGAGTAATGAACTACATTAAAAGACTGGAAAAACTCCCTCATCAGCCTCAACAAAAAGTTGAGATCACTCATCAAATCCTATAAAGCTGGCTATGAAAACAGAATTGCAGCAGATAGTAAAGACAACCACAAGGCCTTCTATAGTTATGTGAAGAATCTCCACAGCAATACTCAGAATTGCTGAGCTACTGCACAATGGTACCCCCTATACTGAGCCAACAGATATTGCCAATCTACTGGCCGACAGATTCAATGCCAACTTTACCCCTCTCTCCCCCACCAAAGGACCAATCACAATACCAGTAGATTGCCAGGCACCCAGTATTACTGCTGCACAGGTTAAAACAGCACTGTCCAAGGCCAAGAATACAGCTTCTATGGGACCTGACAATATCCCTGACTGTGTTCTACACGAACTTCAGAGTGAACGGCCACCTTATCCATGTGCTATGTTCAATTACAGCCTCAGCTCAGGCTTTGTCCCTACTGAATGGCGCACTGCTACAGTCATCCCTCTCCACAAAGGAGGAGCGACTACAGACCCGGAGAACTATTGCCCCATTAGCCTAATGAGTTTGATATGCAAATCTATGGAACACATCATCATGGAGCTAATAAAACAAGGATATAGGGAATCTGCAAACTCTAGATCCCACACAGTTTGGTTTTGTGAAGGGTAGATCATGCCTGCTCAACCTGGTCGACTTCTTTGAGTCGGTCACCAGAGCTGTGGATGAAGGGACAAGGGGATTCATACAGCCTAACTTGATCTGGCCAAGGCCTTTGATACTATTCCCCACTCAGGAATCATAGAAAAACTCAATAAGCTAGGCATCAACTGTTATATCACTAGGTGGGTTGCAAACCGGCTCACAGATAGCTACTTTCACACTGTGGGTTCTAACTCCAAGTCAGACTGCCTACCAGTCACAAGTGGAGTCCCACAGGGTTCGGTCCTGGGTCCTCTCCTGTTTGGTATAAACTTCTCTGAAGTCCAGGCCAACACAAAGGGACTCTGGCTGACGAAGTTCGCAGACGACTACAAGTTGGGAGCTATTAACTCCCCAAGTGATGCTGACATCCTGCAGAAAGGCCTCACTGAGACCAACAACTGGTGTAAGAAGCATGGCCTTAAGCTCAATGCTAAAAAATGTGTCATCCCTTTTGGGAAAAGCCCAGTTCCCATGAATTACCACATCGACGGTAGTCCACTGAACACAGAAGGCATTATAAGAGATCTGGGAAAACAGGTTGACAGCAATCTCTTTTGACCACCACATTGCCACTGTGGTCAGAAAGTCCTTTTATGTGGCACATCTCATTACCAAGGGTTTTGCATCCAGGAAGAAAGAGGTCATGGTTTCCCTCTACTTTCCTCATTAGGCCAATCATAGAGTACAATGCCCCATTTGGCATGTACCTCACTAGACACCTGCAACAACTGGAGAGGCAGCAAAAGTACCTCATAAAGAGGATCCTAGGCCTTAAACACTTGTCCATATGGACAGACAAAAAAAAAAATCCAACTATTCTCTGTCTCATATCGCCTACTTAGAGGCGATCTTTGCTTGCTTGACTTACAAAGGCATGTCTGACCCAGCTCTGTTAGAAATGTTACATCTACAGAAATCCCAATCCATCCGCACAACACGCTCCAGAGACCTCAACCTCATTATCACAATCAACAGCACAAGCTGGAGGGACAGGTTCATAACGCAGAGACTGCCCATGCTATGGAATAGACTTCTCATACATATCAAACAGAGCACCTCACAGGCCCTCTTCAAGAGAAATCTTGATGAGTGGATGGGAAAATAGAAAATTCACCCCAGGGATCACTCCAGTGGCTCTACTTGACAGAGGCACTGGGAACCAAGGTTGGGTGGCACGATGCCAGGGTAAATCCAATGGGCTAGGCTTGTAAAGACTCCAGGGCCATTAGCCTAGTACACACCTATGAACCTATGCAGAGCACAAATAGCCAAGCTAAAGGAGACACATTTGGAAAGAAAAGAAATGAGAATACAAATATGATAAAAGAAAGGATTTCAGGATGGTTAATCAGGGGAACATCTGGGTCAAAGAAAAAAGGGGAGCACTTCTATTAAATTACAAGAAGAGTTCCAATAGTGACAGAAGAGGGGAAAAATAATAATGGTAGATTTGTATGGGCTACTGGTATGGGACGAGGATTATACCGGCATGTACTTTTATTCCACTTAAAGCTGCTATAATGAAGCTTAAGAAAATTCTGGGAGAAATTATCAGCTTTCAGCAGGGAATTTTATAGGCAAGAATTGGAATTTAATTTGCAAGAGTGAGGATGTATCTGGAGGACCTAGAAAGGATAAATACAACTAAAAAGGGTAAGACATGTATGAACATACTTGGTATGAAAACTGAATTCACTAGTAGGAGTTCAGAGAGAATTTACATATTTCCCAAAGTACAAAAACTGGGCTAGGATAGACAGAAGTTATACTTCATAGGAACATGTGTATTTAATTGAAGGTTTTGATATGCATCCAAATAACTATTTCAGATCATGTGCCAATAATAATGAAAATAAAAATGCAGAGTAAATAAAAATGAGATACTATCACCTCCCCATCCCAAAGGAATTTAAGGAATGGGTAGGGGAAATTTGGGAATTAGAGAAAATAAAAATGTCTTCTTAAAATACACAGCATGATAGAAAAACTAGCCTCCAAAGTAAGGGGAAACAAGAGGAGCAGGAGACATCTGAAGAAGAAATATGGACATGGGGAAAGAAATACAGACTTAACATGGTGCAATATTTATGCAAAGAATAAAGCAAAACCAATTAAGGCAGCACCAGAGATTTTTGAAGAGAAAAACAGGAAGAGACATCTGGATATGGAAAATTTTACAATACAAAAAAAAAACAACAAAACAAAGAAGAAAAGTAAAAGAGGATCAGTAATGGAAAAGTTAAAAGAAATAGAAACCAAGGTTATGGATTGTCTGCAAAGTAAAGGATTTAGTGTAGAAAATTTAACTCGTATAACACAACACAACAGGAGAGAACAATGCACACCCAAAAATCAGGGGAAACCAGTGGAGCAGGAAGCATCTAATCAGTTGACCTATGAAGATACTTTGGAGCCTCCCATAGGAACCCAGTACAAAGGTTCAGTTGGAGCCATACAGCAAGGGATAGAACAGGAAACCAGGAAACAGTGGCAATTCTGACACAGACAATGCCGTGGAGTGACAGGCCAGTAAGTTCTCATATGAAAGAGCAACAGATGGCACAGGGTGAAACTGAAGAGAACATGGCACAGGAAGAAGCTCTGGAACTTTGTTTATTCGCAGTTTCCTGCGGGCATTCTAGAGAGACTCCATACTGGCTAACAGGAAAAACAATGCTCCTACTTAAGAGTGAACCTGCAAACTACCCTAAAATTACAGGCCAATAACTTGCCTTAAGATGATGTATAAACTATACACCAGAATTAATGCAGACAGAGTTTACAGTCATTTAGAAGAAAAAAACCCGCTATGGCAATAGAACAAAAAGGAAAGTAATATGGAAAAGGATCATCTGTTAAATAAAGTTATAGTGGAGAACTGTAAAAAGAGGAAGAACGCAAGTATGGCATGGATAGACTATTTGACAGTATCCCACATTCATGGATAAAAATGTACGAGATACACCCTTCACTGAAACTACCACCACAGCAACCATGAAACAGTGGCAAACCACTTTGCAGTTAAGCCATGATAAAGGACAAATTATTATTCCAGGGATAAAAATCCAAAGGGGGATATTCCAGGGTGACTGTCACTGCTGCTCTCTTGCCTTGCCCTTAGCCAATTAAGCTGTCTGTTTAACAGACTAAGTCTTGGCTATAATTTGCCTCCCAGAAAGCAAAACGTGTAAAAGACTTCTTGTTTTTGTCGATTTAAAACTGTATAGCTCATCAGATGAGGAGCTGAAAGTACAACTGCAAGTAGTCAAAACTTTTTCAGATATAAAAGAATGTAATTTGGTCTTGATAAATGTGCAAAAGCAACCTTTAAAAGTAGGAAAGCAGCACCAAGAAAACATCAGTTTGGGACAAGAATGTAATATAAAAGAACCTGAGCAAGAGGAAGTGTATAAATATTTGGGAACTGATGAAGGATCAACAATAAAACATGAACAAATGCGAATAAAACTCCGTAAGGAATATTTTAGAAGACTAATTTGGAAAACAGCGTTGACATCTAGGAACAAAGTTCAAGCTATAAACCAATTTGCTCTTCCTGTCCTAACTTACAGTTTTGGAGTGATTGACTAGCCCCAAAAGGTGTTGGGCAGATTAGACAGGAAAAAAATTTGATTACATGGACAGATCTGTAATCGTGGGACTGCATACATATCTGCCAACCTCACAAGACCCAACCATAGTGAGAACTTTGAAACATGAGGAGAATAAATCTAAGACGACTTCTCTTCTTAGTTTAGCAGAAGCATATTAGTGTCAAGCGGGAATGGAAATCAAGCCAGTAAATTAAAAAAAAAAAATCAGGCAGCAACTGAATGTGCCAAAAAAACAAAAGAAAGAATATAAGGTGAAGGATCAGATGAGAAGCAAGAAATGTGGAAAAATGCATAAACATAGTTGCAAGTATAGAAAACTCCTGGAACAACCTCATGTTGATCAGGATCGAATGCAGGAATGGTTAAAGAGAGGCAAATTCAAACCAAAAGATGAAAGGTCAATACTGGTGGCCCAAGACTGTAAACCAACGTGTACGTAGTCCACTAAGTCCATTGAACATGTGAGAGAAACAGACAAATTGGAAACCATTGCACATCTTGTTGCTGGTTGTGACACCCCAATGGCAAAAGGACTGTACACTTAAAGGCATAATAATGTGGCAAGACTTTTGCACTGGAGGTTGTTCAAACATTGTAATACCGAAGTAGCTGAAAATCACTGGAAACATGAGCCACAAAGCATCATAGAAAATGTTGAAGTCTACATCACATGGGATCACCAATTACCAACAGTTCAAAAGATAGATGCGAGAAAACCAGACATGAAAAGAGGGCAAAAGTAGCACTTTGAAATCGCTACACCCAGTGACTACGGTGTCTTGCATAGAGAGAGACACAATGTCATAAAATATCAAGATTTGAAAGCAGAAACAAGAGCAATGTGGAAGAATAATACCCAGACAGTTCCAATAGGAGGAGTAATGGTTACAAATATTTAGATAGGTTAGCGATACATGTAACTCCGTAAGAACTGCAGGAGTCGTCATTACTGGGCACACTGTGGGTGCTATGAAGAGCACTTCTGGCCGACATCAAAGATTGAAACAATACTAATGAATTTTAAATCATACTTTGACTTGGGAATAGGGTCAATTCCCATCATGCTATAAGAAATACAAAAGATTTGGAGAAATTAAAAAGGCATTACTAATTTTCTTCTTTTTAATTTCATAAATATGTTCATAGATATGTCCTTTTAAATTTACACTCTGTTTTGCTTATGTAAAACCTGTTACATAATTTGCATAGTGATATGCTGACCACTCCACAAGTACTACAGCTGATAGCACTATGCAGATTATGCAATGAATTTTATAAGGGCATTCAAGTAAACTCGTTCTCGAAATTTACATTGTTCTGCCTAAGTACTACCCTGTTTAAATGAAATAATTTACAATTAATAGCTTGTTGAAGTATGAAAAATTGCTGTCGTTGGCACTTTTAATTTGTATTTATTGATTTATGCATGTAGTGTAATTATGTAAATGTTCAAAACTCTGGATCCCACCCAGTTCGGGTTTGTAAAAGGCAGATCATGTCTCCTAAACCTGATAGACTTATTTGAAGCAGTCACCAAAGCCGTAGAAACAAGGGTAAGGTGGTTCACACAGCCTATCTAGAACTTGCCAAGGCTTTCGACACCATTCCCCACTCTGGAATTACAGATAAACTCACTAAACTAGGTATAAATCCCTATGTCACAAGATGGGTTGCCAACTGGCTCACTGACAGAACCCACATTGTGAAAGTAGCAAACCCCAAATCCGACTTCAGACCAGTGACAAGTGGAGTACCACAGGGTTCAGTCCTGGGTCCTCTCCTGTTTGGTATCTACTTCTCTGAAGTACAGGCTAACACAGAAGGTCTTTGGCGAAGTTCGCAGATGACTGCAAACTAGGAGCCATAATCGAAACTCCTAACAATGTGGACATCCTACAAAAGGGCCTCACCGAGACAGATGCCTGGTGTCAAAGCCATGGCCTCAAGCTCAATGCCAAAAAGTGCACTGTCATCCCCTTTGGTAAAAACTCTGTACCCATGAACTACAACATAGGCGGTAGTATACTTAACACCGAAAGTGTGATAAGAGACCTTGGGACACAGGTGGAGAATGGTCTCTCCTTTGATAATCACATCGCCACAGTAGTCAGGAAAACCTTCTACGTGGCACACCTCATCACAAAAGGTTTCTCATCCAGAAAAAGAGAGGTCATTGTTCCCCTCTACTCATCGCTCATTAGACCCATTATAGAGTACAACGCCCCTTTTAGTATGTACCTCAAGACATCTACAACAACTGGAAAGGTCGCATAAATAACTCACAAAGAGGATTACCGGCCTCAAACAGATGCCCTACGAAGACAGTCTCAAAAAGCTCCAGCTTTACTCTGTCACATATCGCCTACTCAGAGGTGATCTCTGCCTAACATACAAAGCTACGTCAAACCCAGAGCTGTTGGACATGCTCCATTTAAAGAAATCCCAATCCCTCCAAGCTACACACTCTAGGGACCTAAACCTTGTCACCACAACAAACAGAACATGCCGGAGGGATAGATTCCTGTCCCAGAGACTTCCCATACTCTGGAATAAACTACCTATCTATATCAAACAAAGCTCCTCATTAGCGCTCTTCAAGAAAAATCTTGATGATTGGATGGGAAATAGGAAATTCACCCCGGGAATCACCCCTGTGGCTCTGCTCGACAGTGGCACAGGAAAATAATTTTCTTGGGTGGCAAAAGCCAGGGTACCTTTTTGGCTGGGCTTGTATAGGCCCCAGGGCCAAAAGCCTAGTACCTACCTATGAACCAATATTCATGGTTGGCTGTATGAAATTTAAATTTTTATACATGTCTTAATCAGTATGAGGAGTTGATCATGTGACCAGGTAAGGAAGCCTAAATCTTGGGAATTTTAAAAAAGTAATGAAGAACAGTGTTAAGTATAAGAAAACATTTGCCGAGCCAAGTTTCAATGTTCAAATTTAAAGTAACTGTTTATAATACTTAAACTGCATCATAGTAACAGATGGAGGGTTATCTGATCACTTGACTGCAGGGAGTGTATAAATATTGGCCATGTAGATGAAGTTTTTATACATGTAAAAAAGAAAGCCCTCATCAGCTGTCTTTATTACAAAAAAAAAAAAAAAGTGTTTTAGGGACACCGTGTGTTTATTCACTTTGAAAATGATTTTGCAAAGATAAGCAAGTCACCTAAATATGGAAAAATGTGGATACCCTCTAGCATGCAATGAGCTCTAAAAGGAGCTACACACTTTGTAAACACTCTTTGTGCAGTGAACAGTCCAAAGTTAAGACAGCCAATCGATGATGTGATCCAGACACAGAAAACCTTAAGAAATGACTGAAGTCTGGATAAATAGAGCATGACAAGCATCTTTTAAATCTAGTGTTACCAGGAAACTTTAAAGAGAAAGGAGTAGTAACTGGTTATGAAGTGACAGCATTCTGAACTTGGGCACATCACAAGAAAGTGTAGGAAATTAAGACTCACAACTGGTCTCAAAGCATTTTCTTTCTTTGGCACTAAAAATATTCCTGATTTAAAAACTCTCTCAAGCTAGAGAGGAGGAACTGGTTCTATAACTTCCCTTAACAGAACATGATGAAGGAAAGGGAGAAATAAGGGAAGTCTGGTCGGGTGGAATAACCCCTAAAAAAGAAAGCTTTCTTCCTACTTCCATCTATAACCTTAGTATTATACACACTAGAAAACAGGGACAGTCAAAAATCCCTAGTGAAAAGTTGCAGATAATTATAAAAACAAAACTGTTTCCTTTACTCCTTCAACTTCTTTAAGCTGATCCTCCCAAAAAACAAGGAAGTGTTAGTTATAATTAACTGATCTGAAAGGATGCTTACAGCTACACAGTGCAGGCTTACACACAGCACAAGCAGAAGATTATAAAATCAAAGCGATGACTGCAAGCAGAGGTACAGAAAATGGGCAAGAATGTGCTGGAATTTACTAGAGAAAACTGGCAAAAAACCAACGTACTGGGAGAAATAACTAGAAAAGGAAAGGTAACAAGAGTGGCAAGAGGACAGAACAAGCATAAGTTTGGACTGCAGACTACAGACTGCCTTCCATTCTAACGATTGACAGGTAAATGGAAAGGGATAGGGGAGTGCTAACTGAAAGACCATTTCTGGTAGAGTGTTTAGTAGAGTCCATCCCTTTTTAACAGCAACTTTTCTAATTAGTATGGTGTACAAAATATTGCACAGCAAAATACACCTGTGCAGGTAAAAAAAAAAACAAACTTGCCAAGCAGTAGATGTTCAGAAAGATCTAACTGCAGCAGTAGCCTTAGCTATAGGTTATATCCAGTCAATGATATAATGACCGGCCAGTCTCCCATAGCCTAGCTATACAAACTCCTGAGTGGAGACAACCAGCAGCCTGTGTGCCAAAAGCTTCACGACTTTCTTGCGGACTGAAAAAGGGAGGCCGTGGTCCTGATAAAATAGGGATAAATATACACAGCCTTACCCTGACAAGCACCAAAAATGGGGGATGGAGGGAGTGAGCTGCTATTGCAGCAGTGACATATTTCACCACCTATCACTACAGTAGGTTTACTTACACAACTGTGCTATGCTCATAATCACTGGTGCACTAACCTTAGCTGTATGGGTAGAGGAGCCAAGCTGATACACTTTGGAGGGAAAAAGGATGAAGGTTTGGAAGCCCTTGAAAATGACATTACTGAGTTTTGTATTTGCAAGGACAAATCAAATATTTACGAGTTTCACCACAGAATGCGTTAAAGTACATGTGTTAAAATTGAAAAGATGGTATACCATCTGTCAGGCCATCTGGTTATGTGACAGTTCTGTTACAATTTCTTCAGCTTTGTCGGTGTAACTTCTTACAAAAGACACTACATAACTCAGAAAACATTAAATACTGTGGAATGTTCAACCTACTTGCCCAGCATTGGATGACTATAAGCAGAATGATCCCCTACATTCACGTCAAATTATAGAAAAAAAAAAAAAGGAAAACAGACACTGCTGACCTCCGGATAAATCATATTTATTTCATGAAGGATCGATGGGAAGATGGTACCCAAGCAGAGCTATGGACAGCTAAGACGGGCAACCAAAATAACAGAACAAGCCAACTACACACCTGCACTCCAATCTAAGAAATGAGCTACTAAATAAAGACACTAAACTAGTTACCAATTCCACACTCCAGGACACTTGTTAATGACATTAGCATACAGCCATACGTTTGAGTGGTCATTTAAAATACACAAAACAACAGCAAGAAGCTTTATAGGTTCAAAGGTTGATACTAGGCTATCTGCCCTAGGGCATTTATAAGCCTAGCCAGAGTGTGTTTGGCTTTCGCCACCCCTAGATTAGATTAGTTGACTGTCCCTCTGTATAGTAGGTCACAGAAGATAGCCCTTTTGAGGTTGGTTTACTGTGCCTCTGTCTAGTAGGGACACAAAAGAGATCCCAGGGGTAAACCTACAATCTCCCATCCACTCATCAAGATTTCTCTTGAAGAGGGTCATTGAGGGACTCTGCCTAACATGGATTGGGATTTTGTTCCAGAGTGAGGGGAGCCTCTGGGATATGAATCTGTCCCTCCAGCATGTCCAATTTATTTCTGTGCTGAGGTTCAAGTCCCTGGAGCGTGTAGCTCTAAGGGACTTGGATTTCCTGAGGTGGAGCATGTCCATTAATTCTGGGTTGGACATGGCTTTACATTTCAGGCACAGATCACCTCTGAGTAGGCGGTAAGCAACTGAGTAGAGCTGGAGTTTCTTTAGCCTAACAGCGTAGGGCATCTCTTGGAGTCCCTTGATCCTCTTGGCGAGGTACTTTTAGGGTCTTTCCAGTTGCTGCAGGTGTCGGGTAAGGTACATCCCAAATGGGGCATTGTATTCAATTATGGGCCTGATGAGTGATGAGTAGAGGGGCACAATGTCCTCTCGATCTAGATGTGAACCCTTTCGTGATAAGGTGGGCTATATAGAAGGTCTTTCTAACCACTTTGAAAAACGTGATCATCAAAGGAGAGATTGCTGTCTGCTTGGGTCCCCAAATCCCTAATTACTTCTTCCGTACTTAATGGATTACCACCTATGTGGTAATTTGTGGGCACTTTGTTTTTCCCAAAGGGGATGACTATGCACTTTTTGGCATTTAGCTTTAGGCCGTGGCTCTGGCACCAGTTATCCGTCTCTGTGAGACCATTTTGGTGGATGCTTGTGTCAGTCAGCGAATCGATTATGGCACCCAGTTTGCAGTCATCTGCGAACTTGGTCAGCCATAGTCCTCCCATGTTAGCCTGTACCTCAGAGAAATATATACCGAACAAGAGAGGCCCCAGGACTGAGCCTTGTGGGACGCCACTTGTAACTGGTTTAGAGTCCGACATAGCACCTGCAATTCTGACCATGTGGGTTCTATCCCTGAGCCAGTTTGCAAACCATCTTGTGACATAGGGGTTGATATTTAAGCTGGTGAGCTTATTTATGATGCCAGAGTGGGGTATTGTATATCAAAGGCTTTTGCGAGGTCCAGGTAGGCTGTGTGGACTACCTTCCCTTCATCTATGGCCTTGGTGACTGTTTCAAAGAAGTCGACCAGGTTCAAGAGGCAAGATCTGCCCTTAAACCCGAATTGGGTAGGATCCAGTGTTTGGAGGTTCCCAATGTCTTTGTTTATGAGTTTCATGATGATACGCTCCATAGCTTTGCAGACCAGGCTAGTCAGGCTTATAGGGCGATAGTTTCCGGGGTCCATTGTGGTACCACCTTTGTGGAGTGGGACCACTGTTGCTGTACGCCATTCCTTGGGTACATATCCTGTAGTAAGGCTGAGATTGAACAGTGACTTTATGTGAGGGTTCAGTTCCTCTTGGAGTTAGTGTAAGACGCAGCCCGGGACACCGTCCGGTCCCATTGATGCTGTGTTTTTTGCTTTGGGGAGGGCAGCTCTCACCTGTGCATCTGTGATGTCAGGGAGGCTACACTCTGTTGGGATAGACATTTGCTCTTTTGGGGGGGGGAGAAGTTTGCACTGAACCTGTCTGCCAGGATGTTGGCAATGTCTGCGGATTCAGTGTATTTTTTTGTCATTTTGAACTAACTCAGAGCATATCTGGGGGTTGCCACCCAGGTTCCTGACCTAACTAAAGAAGGCCTTGTGATTATCTTTAGCTGGCCTTAGATGATTTTATGAGGGATCGTAGTTTCTTGCTAGTACTGATCAGAGATGCCTTCCCTTTTTGGGATTTTGCTCTGTCATGTAGTAGCTTCCTCCTTCTATTGTACAGCTTATTTATGGCAGGGGTCCACCAGACAGTCTCCCTGCCTTTGAGAATGAGAGAGTCTTTTTTTTATGATATCTTTGCATTTCTGTAGGTGTCCATAGAAAGCGTTTGTAAAGGATTCTGCGGTTTGGGCCGTATTTTCCACTGGCCCGGGGGCTTTGAAGGATTTCACCTCGGTTTTGAGAAGTGTGAAGTTTGCTTTTGAGAAGTTCTTCACCGTGGTTTCCTTGGCTGGGGGTGGGGACGGGATATGGATGTCCAGTGAGATTAATTTATGGTCAGATCTTACCAATGAGGGGTATACCTCTGGTATGGAACATAGAGTCCCCATGATGGTGATGATCAGGTCCAATATGTTTTCCCCTCTTGTGGGAGTAGTGACCAGTTGTTCCATAGCATTTGAGTTTATAAATTCTAGGAACCGTTGGGCGAGGTTGTTGGGGCTTGAGTAGTGCTCCCAGTCTATGTTTGGGTAGTAGTGAAGTCACCCAATATAATGGTGTTTGGAGAGACCTTCATATTCTCCAGTGTTCTCAGGAAAGCCGAGTGGGGTTCCTGAGTTTGGGAGGGTGGTCTGTAGCAGGCTACCCACTGTTAGTTGCACATGGATGGTCTCAGATACTTCATGCAGTGCCACTAACCTGGAGGTGTGGGTATCTTTGATGAATATGGATACTCCCCCTCCTTTTGTGGTTCGGTCCGAGTTTTGGGGCCGAAAAGCATGGTATGAGGTATAACCTGGTAGTGCTGGGGTGCTCTCGGGAGCCTTGAACCAGGTTTCTGTTACTGCACAGATATTGATATTCTCCATACTGAGGAGAGCCTCGAGTGCGTGCATCTTGAGGTTTAGACTTCTGGCATTGAGCAGCATTACCCTTAGTTTTTTTTTCTTTGTGTTGTCTATGGAGGTGGGTTTGTGTTTTGAGCCTTGCCTAAAAAAGGCACTATGGGGGTGGCAAAAGCCTTAGCCAGTATTGAAAGCCCAGGGTGACAGGTGCAAGCCGTCCCTAGCGAAGCAACGTGGCTTGTCGAGCATGTCATCCCAGGCTGACAGACACTGGATCCCCTTTGAATGACACCAATACTTTAGCCAATTGTTAAAATTGATCATTTTGTCTTTATACTGTGGCATCATTCTTGGTGAGGGTAAGATGCTACTCAAGGTCAGGGTCATACCGGCCTGGGCTACATGATCAGAGAGCTCCTCTATGCCTCTTTTCATGTAGTCCAGGGAGGTACGTCTCAGGTCATTCACACCAGCATGGACAATGATGGAGTCATATTTGTACTTGCTTTGGAGTGACCTGAGTGCTTGTGTTATGTGGTGGATCCTGGCACCCGACAGGCAGCTTACAGTGACCTTCTCCTTGTTCAGCCTGGTGAGTGGGACGTCAGTGTGTCTGACAATAGAGTCACCTATTACAAGTGTATTAGGTGTGTTGTTTAGCCTTAAGGGCTGTGATTGTGTGGCACACTGACTTTGTGAACTATGTGATACGTGGGTATTGTTGTGGGGTAGCGGTTGCTTGGATGTCTGCTTTGGAGGTCTCTGCTGCTTGGGCATATTTTTATTTAAAGCCTCCGAGTATGTTTTTGTGTGTTTATGTGTTTGGTTTTCTGTTGCGATAGGTCTATGCGAGACTGGATTTGTGGTGTGTGTGTTTACCTTCTCCTCCTGACTGACTGTGCTAGTATTGGGTTGAGAGAGCTCAGCCTCCAGTTTGGCTATATAGTTGCATCTCTCACATATATTTGAGCTTGTTGGGAGGAGGAGAGGGTGATCTGTGTACATAAGGCAGTTGTAACATTGCCTCAAGATTTTCCAGATTCATCAGCTGGACTGGAGAGTAAACCCGAAACTGACTTTTGGACATGCCAGAATAGTATAAGGAACTACTTTTTGACTGATCAAAAAGGACCAATAGTGAGCCAAGTATTTAGTATAAGAGGGTGTAGTACTTTAGTTCATTAGTGCTTACTTATAAGATTACTTATACGAGCAACTGCAGGGCTTTAGAATGAAAATAGAGTGCTTACTTTGAGATTTAGAACAGTTCTAAGGGAAAAAGTGAAGAACAGACTTTGTGGAGCCGGGAATAGTTTAAACACGTTTAAGCGGCACTGCGCTATGTGCAAAATCGTGCAAAACCGCACAAATGCTGGTTCTAAAGCAGGGAAACTGAAAGAGATAGGAATTGACCCAGAGCGGCCAATAAGCTACTAGTTTCAGGGCTGAGACCACTCCTCCAGGGACATATAGGCTGCTCAAAGCTCCCCACTCTCACTGGTGAACAGAGAAGCTTCCTCCTATCCAAGTAAGGATATGGGCAACACAGGAAACTATACCACAGTCTGGAATTCAGCAAAACCTGAAATCTGGACTAATCTAGTTCAGCAAAGGTGGAAAGATAATTTTTTTTTGTTTTTTTCAGGAAACAGCAGAAACACACACAGAAAACACTGTAAATGCTATAAACAGGCTAGCACACTTTAGTATGTAGCCTACAACAATTATACAATACAAAAACAACTTAAATTGATATAAAACAAGTGCAAAAACTGTAAAAAGCAGAAGGCAAATGCAATTTAAACTTTTTGAAGCACAGATCAGTTAGAAATTCGCTTTTTAGGCGGGAAAAGGCAGTCTGAGCAAAAAAACAGAGAAAAAATACTTAAATCTGGAAAAGTCTCTCTTTGGTCTCTCTGTTGCCTGTATCACTCTGCAGGACACCATGAGGAGCTGTGCGGAGTTGTATACAATAAACTTTTTAAATCACAGATTCGCTAAAAAAAAAAAAAAACTGGCGTTTTAGGCGGAATTAGTTAAGACAGCAAGAAAAGCAAAAAAGTGATACTTAATCACTCCAAAGTCACTCTTTTGTCTCTCTGCTGCTGTAGACTCTGCAGAACACCTGGAAGGCACTTGCTGAGTGGAATACAAGCGTAAAAACTGTGCAAATGAGGTTTTTATAGCAGGGAAGTGAACGAGATAGAAATTAGCCCAAAATGGCCAATAAACTACTAACTTCTGGGCTGAAACCACTCCTCCAGGGAAACCTGAAACTGGACTTTACTAGTTCAAAGGTGGAAACAAGTAAGTATTTTTTTTTATCAAAAATAGAGCAGATACGGCTGAAACCACTCCTCCAGGGAAAGATAGCCTGCTCAAAGCTCCACTCTCTCACAGGTGAACAGAGAAACTTCCTTCTATCCAAGTAAGGTATGGCAACACAGAAACTTGTAACACAACCCTGGATTCAGCAATAACATGAAAACTGGACTATACTAGTTCAGAAAGGCTAGAAACAAATATATACATGTACACATATATATATATATATATATATATATATATATATATATATATATATATATATATATATATATACATATATATATATATATATATTTATATATCCCCCAGAAAATAGAGCAGATACAATCAAAACAACACTTTACCCAATTAACCAGTTAAAAAGCTTAAAACTGAGCCCCGTTCCAGCAGTCTTTAATCAGACAAGTTCTAACTGCACAGTCCTGCCACTAGGGTACAGAGAAACCTTCTCCAAAAAAGACAGCCTGGGTCAGTGCATAAGTCATACAAACAAAGCTAGATCCAGCTGGCCTGAATCTAGTCTATGCTACAGCAAACAAGGCGTACCGATTTCAGAAAGAAACAGTTCAAGTAAGCATGTGCAATAAGCCTTTAACCAGAAATTCCCAGCTCAGAAGGGCAGAATCTAGCCTCTCCTCCCACAAGAGTGCAGACCACAAACCTTCTTAATGTAAAATAACTGCCCTGAAGCCCAAGTCCTTAACCTAGAACTAATACACTTTTAGAATAACAAGACACTGAGCCTTCAATCAGCAGTTCCCAACTTAGAAGGATGTACGCTACCTGTCCTGCCACAACAGTGCAGACCACAAACCTTCTTAATGTAAACAACTGGTTTGAAGCCCAAGTGCTTAAACCAAGGGCCTTAGAATAACAGTTACAATTTAATCAGGCTACTAACAAGCAGTAATAAAGGCAGCAGAATAAATTTGAGTACTTTTAAAAGAGGCAAAAGCAAAAAAAATAATAAAGTAGGAAGAAGCACAAATACAGTAAGGCAGATGAAGTGCAAATATTTTTTTTTTTTTTTTTTTTTTTTTTTTTTTAAGATGGAGGAAACAGAGCAGATTAAGATACTATAGGGGAATGCCCTTCCCAAGTGCTCTCTCTCTACACCGCAGAGGAGATGGGACTGGTAAGAGTATCCAAAATCAAAATATGATCTCACTGTACTCAGTTGAGTGAGCGAATGAGATGGGTCCAGGAGGAGTGTGCAAAATGAGATTTACAGCAGGGGCGGGCAATTCCAAAGCCACCAACATTAACACCACAACAAGAAACAGAGAGGGGGTGGGGAACTAACTGCAGAGATTCAGAGAGACAATATTTACCGAATCCAAGACACACAATATTTACTCACTCAAATCTTAAATAAGTGCAGAAAATATACTTAAATCAGCTTGTGTCCAGTTGATATATGCAGACAAGTCTCAGTAGCCAGCAAGATTTTAATGGCCTGGTAATACAAAGAGTGGACATTTTGTATGGCTTGACTTGTGTGCCAAAGAACACTGCCCAACTCCTCTGATACCTCTGCCCATAATAGAGGTCCCCTTTGAACACTGTGGGTCCCCTCATGACAGCATGGTAACAGACTATGTAATAAGATTTCCTTTGGCAATACCCTACAAAATGGATGCAAAGTCCACAGTGAAGCACTAGTAAGGATATTCTCTACGGTAGGAATTTGAAATTGTTACTGACTAAGGCATCCTATTCATGACTGTATACTACGCCATGACAGAAGTGATTTGAACTACTTCAACGTCAAGAAAACCTAGAAAAATTGACAGGAAAAACTGGAACCAGCTGCTTCCATATCTTCTGTTACAGCAAAAGAAAACATCCCTTACAAAAACAAACATAGTGGAACTTTTTTTTTTTTTTTTTTAGATCTGCAGAAAAAGATAAACTCATTCACAGTAAATGTGGAATGTCCCACCTCTAGCAGCCTATTAACTGAAAATAAACAGTATCAGGTTTAAAACAAAATCTAAATACATTAGGTGAACAGTAAATTATATTTAACATTTTTACTAATAAGCAGTTAATTCCAAAATTTTAACATCAAAACCACTTACCAAAAATACCCAATTTTATTTATTTGACATTTGTTAACCAGGTTGGTCCAACTGAGCCAGGTGGCCCATTTTCAGTGGAGACCAGAGGAGAAAAGCTCCAAATACATAAACTATATACAGACATAGGTAAATCACAAACTATAACACTACTTAAAAATATAAACAGATATGGATATAGGTAAAACAAATCTGGATACAGTTATGCAACAGAGGAGACTTAACATCTGTTAAAACCATACTATGACTTAAAGAACATAAGAAGTGTGTGCCATATAAAAAATACACCAACAGAACCCTATCTTCTAAAGCTGCTTAGGACTAGGTTGGGGGGGGGGGGTTACAAAGGCATGCCATGAGGTGGATTAGGTATTGTCTGAGTGACTTCTTAAATTTGTTGGTCTGTGATACGCTTCTTAAGGTCAAGGGAAGCTTGTTCCATAGGATGGCAGGAAAGTAGCTGTACAAGTTGTGTCCTGCAGACTTAAGGTTTAGAAATTTGCAATAGGCATTGATCAGAGCTCTTAAGAGTCTGGAGGGGGTATGCAGTGAGACTAGTGAGGAGACACTTTGACAGGAAGAGAGTTTATTGATAATGGAGTGAATAATGAGTTGGATAAGTTTAAGGTGGTTATGAAACTCAAGCCAGTTAGCTTGAGTACCAAACAGTGGTGAGTTTTGGTAGGCAAACCAGCAGCAAATCTGTTCACTTGTTATAGGTGGATTCAAGTTTGGAGAGTAGAGTAGTCTGGATGTTGGCAAAGAATTGCGAGCTATAGAATAGATTTAGGCGGAGGTAGGCGTTTGCTAGGTTTATTCTAGATTCAGTAGTGAGGAATGTTTTTGTTTCTGTAAAGGAGGACAAGCTTTTGATGGGTTTTGTTAATGCAGTGGCGAATGTGAAGGTCAAATTTCAGCTGGTCATCTATGACTAGTCCGCAGAGCTTAGTCTGGTTTTCAGGAGCTATCAGGGTATTGTTGAGAGAAGATGGTGAAAGAAGATTTAAGAGGGTCAAGTGATTTTGGGAGAAAGAGTAGGAGTTTTACACCCCCCTCTATACATCTTGGAACTCAAATCAGACAGTCTAATAAAAAAAACGGGCAACACTTACACACGCCAGCATGCGCACGCCATTATCGCACAGCAGTTGGCCCTGAAGTGGTTGTTCATGGCTAAAACACAAGATTATATAAAGCATTTTGTAAGACAAACACTTATATTTTGGATGGGTCTTCACCTTCATTTTTTTGTAATTCACTCATGAGGGAAAAGGGGCTTCAGTGGTCCACTGCAGCTGTAAACTATTCAAAAATTAGGCACTCTGTAAATAGGGCGATCATTTTATTAATACAGATACTTCAACAGTTTACTAGTTTTGCACTACAGTATGGTCAGAATGCCTGCACCAACAGCTTCACTACCTTTTTCCTTTAGAAATAATAACTGTATAGGTACTTTACATTTCAAAAGCAATTGTTTTTTTTTTTGTCATGATCAGTAGGTGCCACTAAATCTGCAATCTTTTAAAGCAGAATTCAAAAATGCCGGCATAATGGGACTGAAGAGATGGCAGGAGGAAGAACATACTTGACAGATACATTAACAGTAGCACACACTGAAAATAGAAGCTTTGTCAAAAAGCACACAAGATCATTGTTTCTCTACATTTCTAGTATACTAGAGACGTGCAAGACTAAGGCACAGCCAGTATAAAGTCCACAAGTGAGTCACATGAATGTTTCTTCAGAGCTTACAGTTATTAGTTACAAAAGTGATCAAAAGCGAGCAAGAATGATATCCATGTGAATCACTTTTTTATGTCGTAGAACTTCTACATTTTGCTAGTAAAGCAATGTAAAATGCACAGATAAAGATGACCGAAATAAAAATGTAGAAGTAACCTGTATACTACATTCACAATCAGACATTTCTTTTTTCTTTCTTTCCCCTGACCTGTACAAATTCAGCGCAAGGCCTTGACAACTGAAGCAATGAAAGGCTTTTTCAGTATTTGCATGCATGTGCTACTGTGTTATAAGTGTTGCCCCGATAACGGGAAAGTACCCCTTTTTCAATAAGAGAACACCAAGCATTTTTTTCTGTGGTGGGGTGGGGATGGGGGAGGTGGCGGCTGATAACTTTACAGAAACGTGATGCTTATATTCACCATAAATAGTGTGACACTCGCTTCCATGCCACAGTACTTAATGCATGTGTCAGGGACAGTTCTTCACCATCATGTAAGGTTATACCTGACACCATGCAACTGTTTGTAAGTCATAACGTGACAATATTAATGAAGACATGGAGTTACTGCACGTTTTCATAATATCACACAATGTTGTGTAATGCGTTTTACACTAAAGTTGCAGTGTGTTTTCCGTTTATCCCTATGACATTTCATACTATGCCCCTCAATAACCTGTAGCCCACTTAGTTGCAAAAATATCTACTTAAGTGACAGAGAATTAATATATCCACAGTAACACATTTCAAAATAATCTTGGTGTCATTTTGTTACTTACAACCTACCCTTTCCCATTCTGCAACTACAAAAACCAGCTTCAAACAATAAACAGCATAAGGAGCTATGGTCTTATTAATAGCTGGCAGAAACTCCGCTCTAAGAAATGCTTGCCACTTTAAACTCCTGTTTTTCCAAATAGTTATTAAATAAATCAACAAATAACTTAGGATCCTCTTTTTAGAACACTAAAAATTAAAATTTCCTGAAATCAGTAAAATTCAAGCTATGCTTTGCCACAGCATTATTATTATCATCATGTTTTCTAATGGCTAACACGTGTTCTTTAATTCTGTTAGTTTTTCCTATATAAAAACTTTGACAATTTGTACAGGTTGCAAGGTAAACTAACCTAATACTATTGCAATTGTACGATTCTTTTGCTACAAAATGAAATCCACAACTTTAACAGGGACTTGTACTACAGAAATTCTTAACCTTTTGACCTCTGTTACTAGGCATTTGCTCCAATAACTGCTTAAGGTTCCTAGTCATAGGGTCATAGGTTGGTACTATGCTATCGGCCCTAGGGCCTATACAAGCCTAGCCATAACAATTCCCTGGCTATTTCCTGCCACAATATTTACTTCCCTGGATCCCTGTCTAGCAGGGCAACTGATGTGATCTCCGGGGTGAATTTCCTATCTCCCATCCAATCGCCAAGGTTCCTTTTGAAGAGGGCCAACCATTCTTTAACACAACTTTCCTCAACATATTCAACTCCTTTGCCCCTCCACGTACTGTCAGAGTCAAATCCCACAACTCCCCTTGGCTCGCACACTCCACTCAGACACTTATTCAAAAAAGTTTGCTCCTATTTTCAACCAGCTCTTTACTGCGACTAGTGCAGGAGGTCCTACAGCATTGCTCACAACTTATAATATGGGGGCGTACTCCTCACTTGATCTTCTGCAACCTGGGGTATGCTATGTTCACCTTGCGTCATGTAAGAAATTGTCCGACATGGTGATCTGTGGCTTGAAACAAGGAGCAAACTAATGAATGGAAACAATATGTTGCAGGCAAGTTTAGGCTTGATGAACACTATATGGTTTATCAGGTATCATCTTATCTTTATCACGTTGCAGAAGGCGGCAGCTATCCTAGCAGGGATAATCTCATCTGTGGTTAAAATTGCCATGATCTTCGAATTCTTTGGCAGCCTGAGAAATGCAGTTTGTCCTTCCACCTATATAGCATCTATGTTCGTGGTATGTGAACTAACCACTCTTTTTATTAGCCAAGATGTCTTCACTACAGACTGAATCATCTTCGGTGATCAGCTCAAGTCATAATTGGTTTTATATATGGAATCCACAGCATGGAACAATAAAAACAGAATCCACCAAGCAGAGTCAGGGAACACCAAATAAACACCCAAGTTTATTCCACAAAAGGTTAGCGCTTTCATCTGGTATCTGTGACCAGACTTCAGACAAGAAACATCCAAAAAGGACATGTATTTATACAACTTATCAGCCAATAAAATTCAAAGGTAAATGCAACGTAATAAATTCATTAATTAGCATAGTCAGAAGTCAGAAATCAAAAATCAGCAGCAACCTGAACCATAGAAATATAAAACTATATAAATATATATTAAAAAAAATATATATATATATATATATATATATATATATATATATATATATATATATATATATATATAGCGACAAATTATTTCATAAAAAATAAACTGACATATATAAAAAATTATCCTAGTAAAAAGAGTTAATAGTGTATATTTTTTATATAGAGAAATAAGGAAAATAAGAAAAAGCATAGTTATCTTAGCAAATTATCCTCACAGGGTAAAAACATTTTATATTTTGTATTCTATAAACAAAAAATTGAACTGACAAAATTAGTAAGTAGCTGAAAACATAGCTTGAAAAAATGTATTGGATGAAATGTCAAGCTTAGGTAAAAACATGTTATATTCATAAAAAAAGTATAATACAAGATATATAAATATAACATATGTGCAAAATGTCTTAGCAAGTCATCTGTCACACACTTAATTTCAATTTGCTAATAGACATCATGTCATTTAAACCAGGCTGTGAACAGGCATTCAAGTATAACTACCACCAAGTATCCTTGTCTTCCAAATGTAACTTCCAAGGGCCTCCCCTTTTCCACTGTATAAGTGCATATAAAAAAGGTGATGAGCTCAAGACATAATTGGTTTTATATATGGAATCCACAGCATGGACTTGGTGTGAGTTTCAGGAAGTTATTTAGATCTGGTTTCCATGATTTCAGACCTGTGATCTGCTACCTGCAGCACTGATTCATGTCCAGAACTGGTTATAACCCATACTGATATGCTTGGACCCTTAATCTACAAAGATAGTCACTACCTCTTTCAGTACTGGGACATTCCAACTGCTTTAAAGGAAGTCTTGTTCACCCTTCTATCCAAGAAGTACACTCAATCTGGATGAATTGGATAGCTGCTGTCCTCTCCCTAAACTTCCATTTACTGGTAACTGTATTATGGCTGTTTACTCACAATTTGAATCCATAATTTTTTAAATATCTTATCCAAGATATTCTAGGATTATTGAATATCTTACCCAATATAGGTTTTCACTCTGGATTCTGCACAAAACACAGCACTGTGACAGCTCTATCTTGGGTTCTGAAGGACATCTTAGGGGAGGAGGATCAATGGTGTTATTCTGTACTGGTCCTCCTTGATCTCATCTCTGCATTCAACATGGTAGATGGCAATCTATTACAGAGCAAAGAGTACTCTCCTGGAATGGTTTGCCTCCTACCTTACAGGGCTTACATAATAAATTATCTCTGGGATAAACTCTTCACCAGTTAAACCTGCAACATCTGCAGTTCCTCAGGGTTCTGTCTTAGGCTCTTTATTTTGTCACATCTATACGCTTCCTCTAGGATGGCTCATCATATAGAGAAGTATTTAATAATATTGTTCTGCTGACAATACTCATCTCTCTCTCCCCCTCTTTTTCCTCAGGATATCTCGTCAGTTGTGGATTCATTAATTGAACGACTGGAATGCATTAAGAACTGGATGACTGATAACCACCTGCGACGGAACACACACACACACAATTGTAGACATGTCACTGTGCTGAAACCCAACTGTCCAACACCTGACTTCACTGTGACATAAAATGGTGACAGATCGACATTTTTGAGAAAGATGAGAAATCTTGGTGCAGCGGTAGCATTGTCGCCACACAGCAAGAGGTTCTCCCATTCGATTCTCAGCTGGAGCTCCTTCTGTGTGGAGTCTGCATGTCCTCCCCGTAGTAGAGTGGCTGGTGTTCGAGAGACATGCGTGAATGGGCGTGCCTTCGTTGAAGGTTGGGCCCCGAGCTGGCACCTCGGCACCATAAAAATCTACTCCCAATCATTAGCAGACCGGAGTTCCGTTCTGGCGACCCCTAACCAGGAAAAACCGAAAGAAGAAGATGATGAGAAATCTTGTTGTGATTTTCAATTGCTTTTGTAATCTGTAAATTCTTCATACTTATCTTCAAAATATGTCTCGCATCATAAACTCTATAAAATTATATATGACCAGCCATTTCCAGCTACAATGGATAACATAAGGTAAATACAATTTGTACGAACAGTTTTGACATTGCAGGTTGGTTGGCTACTCTAAACAGGTGTGCGAGCATGCTGACAATGGTATAATGAAAAGCTCAAATTTTGAAAAAAGGTACCAAGAAGAAATTCAGACGGTTTGAAAAGCAGAGTGGGGAGGGGACATGTAAAAGGAGGTGAAAAATAAAGGAAAAGTGGGGTACAGACAAAAATAGCCATACAGACATAAAACCAAGTGAAAGAGATATATAATCATGACTGGATGAGGGGTTCATGATTTACTAGCCATACCCCCCCCCACAAAAAAAAAAAAAAACACTTAAAAAACAGTGAATATATGTGGAACACAAGAGAAGACAAACTAATCACATCATGGAAAAAGCTAACTAATGGGAAGTTCTGCCTATAACATAACTTGTCAATTGTGATTAAGTTATGGAATCCCATGGGGAGAATGCAGGCCTAATACAACAATCATAACCAAGTCTGAATGAGTCAATAACTAAAGTAAAGAAAAACACTCCAATAGGGAGCTTATGAGGACAGCAATTGGCCAATCACAAAGCATACTAGTTACTGAAGATGGAGGGGTTTCTTCTTCTTGAAACAGACCAGTTTGGGATTTGGTAAGGAATTCTCCATGGTGGAGGAACATGACCTCTACAGATGTGTATGGAAAATGGATATGGTAGCTACCATAGACCATCCCTCAGAAGCAATCACCTGGTCAACAAAGGGTCTCGATTACAACTAACCCTGTAAACCACCATCGGTATACACTGACGCACAATAGGCTTTCATCTCAAACACTGAAAACTATATAATATTGTAGTACTTCGCAAAACATTTTGGTGTATACAGTTGCATGCTATTCTCTAGGTCTACATAAAACACATATGCAAGACAGGCAAACTCCATTAACTACTTCAACATTCATGCAATGACAAAGACTTGATCTGCTGTTGCATAGCCACAACAGAATCCACACTTCTGATCTTGAAGAGACTAGACTATGGATGGAGTCTGCTTTCCAGTACCCTGACACAGGATTTCCTCGAAAGGCTTTGGGATGCGATTCCTCTACAACAGAAACACAGCTTCATGTCTCCCATCACTGAAAATGGGGAAGACCATCATAGTTTGCCTGCCCAAAAGGTAATGCCCCAATTTCCACACAACATTATATAAAAAAAAAAAAAAAAAAGAGTATTGACCACAACATACTAATGCTTTAAAACGCCTTCAACATTTCCAGCCAGCTCTCATCCACTCCTGTAGCCTTGCTGTTGCTACAATGCTGTAATCTTTGCAATGACTTCATTTACAGAAACTAATCCAAATTTCACTGTTTCCTTCTGGCACTGTCTACACAGAACGGGACATGCCTACCACTCAGGAGTTCCTCAAGTTATTCCTTCCACTTCCTGACAATGTTCTCATTTGGGGAAAGCATTTCTATATCCTTGCCGAGAACAGCCTAGGTGACGTTCTTCCCACTCATCCTGCACTGCCAGATGATTTGGCTGAAGGTCTTATTGAACTACCACCACACTTGGACCTTCACTCGATGGCTAATTTAGCTACTGACTTCATTGCCTATCCATACCAACCAGTGACCCAGAAAACTTCCTGCAGCACTATATGGAAGGGACTAACTTTACTGCTTTCCTTCACTGCTAGTGTCAACCAGTAGAGTCCCTAGAGTTACCACCATGACAAGCACAGATCAGTTTTGGCCAGAGCTTTTTGCATCTGACACAATTACTGAAGTCATGATCAGGGTTCATTCAGAATCCATCTCCCTGATCCTCCCTGGGATAATGCAGAAGCTTTTATGGAAGTGGCAAATGAATTTGTCCCATAAAAAGCCTATATTAAATTTAAAACTATGCTATCACATTATATACTGCTATGGTACTACATGCCACTGTATTTTTGGAACACATTTAAGAGTGTGTGCTTAACTACTGCAAAATGTAACAATGCATATTATGATATGCTTCTAACAAGGGCCAAAAATGTTTTAACAGCAATGAAAACAGCAGAGAACTTTGCATTTTAATAGGAAATAAATATGATTACAGGGGTGTGAGGGTGAACAAATTTGCATTTTGCAGCAGGAATTAGTTTCAACATACTGTGAGCCTTGAACACAGACCATCTGCAAGAGGCCAAGTTATTTTAACTGCATAGTTTTCTTTCTTTTTTTTTTTTGATGTGTGATTCTTACTTTCTAAATATTTACTTATTTTTTAGACCCCGGGCAGTTTACAAGCTATGCACCCACCCCACCACACTTTTTTTGGACCAGGCATAAATGCACAGATTTATTTAACACATCTGACTACTGTGATGCTCAGACTGGGCAGCATACCCCTTTTCAGCAGAGACCCAGGGAGAAAAGCTGTATTACAATATTGTCAAAGTTTATACCAAGTAAAACAATTACATAAGAAGGTAAATTAGTTGTAATACAATGCACATAAATTGCCAACTGCTTTAATTAACAAATGTAGTAACAACTACAGGATACAGACTGAACGCATAGCTTGAAAATTTTAGATGCACATGCTAAAGAGAAATGAGGAAGAAGAAACGTGCATATGGAAACCTGCGTGAAGGATTTAGGCGAAAGAGTTTAGTATACAGGAGATACAAGAAAGAAAGTAGAAGAGTAAAATGAGTGTAGGAGAGATGTGGAGAACAGAAATTAGTGTGCAGCAAGTATGAGAAGAAAGTGCAAGGACAGAGTGGCATGGTAGTGGTAAAGCAGCTGAAAATAAGTTATAAAATGAGGAGGTAAGGAAATTACTTGACTTTGTAGGATATTATGTATTCAGGCTAAGGGGGTGCAGGAAAAGAAACAAGAATCAAACCGGTGATGTTTGGGTTGTGTTTTCCTTTGAACTGCTAACTTGTCAAACAGAAACTGGCAAGGAGATCCATTTTTTTTATAGTAATTTTGAATATAGCAAGTCCTCGGCTGAGTTATTAGAACTAGTTATGTGTAGCTGGTCCTGGACTGTGGATTGCACCGGCCTTTTTGTGGTACACTGGAAGACTGTACCTATTAATGATGGGCAATTAATTAGTTTGGTAAGGAGTGTATCGGTAGTGGCTAAATGAAAAAGGGTCAGATAGTGTGCCAGTTCCAACTACTGCAGCTGCTTTAGTGCTAGGCAATGAGGTGTCTTATTGGATACGCTGGTAGTGAATATGGCTACTTTATGGAAGCACTGCTCAAGTTGTTTATAAATTAGTAAAAACAGGGTTTGAACATAACTGAGAAAAATAAGTTGAGATATATATATATATATGCATATATATGAGCACACACACACACACATATATATATATATATATATATATATATATGTATATATATTGCTCAAATCTGTTTCTTTGAACTCAGCACTTGTTCAGAACTCATTGTAAACACTACATAAGCTGCAAATTACTACAGCACTCAACTTTCCTCACTTGTCTAGTGGAAAGCAGTTTTTAGTACTTAATAAATAAGCACTTATCCAGGCATGTCTAAGGGTCAGCTCCCAGTGATTTCTCCTGTCTACCTGATGAATCTGGGCATCTTGCAGTAATTGCCTCATGTACACAGACAACCCTCTCCTCCTACCACCCAACACTACAACCTGTGAGAGATGCACTTATATAGCCAAACTGGAAGCAAAGCTCTCTTCACCCAAGACTGGACTGGACTAGACAGTCAAGAGGAGAAGGTAAACACTTGCACCACACCACACTCATCACATAGTCCCTCAAAACCTACACCACCAAAACACACACATAGAAACACAAAACACACACCTACATTCGCGGAGGTTCTCAATAAAAACATGCCCAAGCATCAGGGACATCCAAAGCATAAACTCAAGCAAACTCCACCCCCCAACACAACCCAAATGACACATAGCCAACAAACTCAGTGTGCCACTCAACCACAGCCCATAAGGCATAACACACCCAACACTCTAGTCATAGGTGACTCTATAGTCGGGAATACTGATGTTCCACTCACTAGACTAAACAAGGAGACAGTTACTGTCAAGCTGCCTGTCAGGTGCCAGGATCCGCCACATAACGCATGCACTCAGATCACTCCACAATAAGTACAAATATGACACTGTCATTATCCATGTTGGTGTGACTGACCTGAGACATACCTCCCTGGACTACATGAAAAGAGACATGGAGGAGCTCTCCGATCTTGTATCCCAGGCAGGTATGACCCTAACCCTGAGTAGCATCCTGCCATCACCCAGAATGATACCACAGTACAAGGACAAAATGATTAACTTCAACAATTGGCCAAGCTTCTGGTGTCATTCTAAGGGGATCCAGTATTTGTCTGCCTGGGACGACATGATCGACAGTCCACGATGCTTTGCCAGAGATGGCCTGCACCTGTCGCCCTTAGGATTCCGGATACTGGCTAAGGCTCTTGCCACCCCTATAGTGCCTTTTTTAGGCAAGGTTCAAATGACAAATTCACCACTGTAACAGGTACAAGCAAGCAAAATCTGAGGGTAATGCTACTCAATGCTAGAAGTCAAAACCTCAAAATGCACTCACTCGAGGCACTCCTTAAAATGGAGAACATTTGCATCTGTGCAGTGACCTGGTTCAAAGCTCCAGAGAGCACCCCTGCATTACCAGGCTTCAACTCATACCACACCTTTCGGCCACCTAACTCAGAAAGAAGCACTAAAGGCGGAGGCGTGTCCATATTCATTAAGGATATCCACACCTCCAGGCTTGTTGCACAGCATAATGCATCCGAGATTATCCAAGTGCAACTAACTCTGGGCAAGACCGCAATCCAGATTGTAGCTTGCTACAGAACCCCCACCATGCCCCAGGATTCACATTCTTCATTTCTTGATACACTGGAAAGTATTATGGTACAACTCAACACCCTAATAAATGGGCGATTTCAACTACCCACCATTAACTGGGAAAACTACTCATGTACCAACCATTTTGCTCAACATTTTCTAGAATTCATAAATTCCAACGCCTTGGATCAACTTATCCACACCCTCACCAGGTGCAGCAATATCCTAGACCTGGTCATTACCAACATGGGAAACCGGTGTTCCACACCACAGGTCAATTCCTCATTGGTCAGATCTGACCACAAGCTAAATCAGCCTAGACATCCATATCCCACCCCCAGCCCCAATTAGGGAAACCATCGTAAAACACTTCTCCAAAGCAAACTTCACACTTAAGACAGAAGTGGCAAACTTCATGACACCCATGCAGACGGACAATAGAGGTATGACTGCCGAATCCTACACAAATGCACTTTATAAGCACTTGCACGAGTGCATGGATCATGCTATCCCTAATAGAACCAAGAGGTTATCCTCCAAAAAAAGGAAGCCAATCTGGTGGTCCTCTGCCATAAACAAACTACAACAGAAGAAAGAAACTGTTGCAAAAGAGAGTAAAAACCCATGACTGGAGGAACTCCCTGGTCAACCTCAGTAAGAAGCTGAGATCCCTCATAAAATCCTCCAAAGCTAGTTACGAAAACAAAATTGCCACTGACTCTAAAGACAACCGCAAAGCATTCTATAGCTATGTCAAGAATCTAAATGGGAACACTCAGATCTGCTCTGTGTTACAGCACAATGGCACTAAATATACAGAACCAACTGATATTGCCAACATCCTAGCAGATAGGTTCAGTGCTAACTTTACCCCCCTCTCACCCCCTAGAGGGCCCATCTCTATACCGGAAGAATGCAAAGTTCCTATACTCACGGCTGCACAGGTAAAAAACACACTCTCCAAAGCCAAGAACACAGCATCCATGGGACCTGACAATATCCCAGGCTGCGTTCTACACGAACTACAGAATGAACTGGCACCCTACCCAAGTACCATGTTCAATCATTGCCTCACCTCAGGCTTTGTACCCACTGAACGGCACACCGCGACTGTTATCCCACTCCACAAGGGAGGAGCCATGACGGTCCCCAGGAACTACCACCCCATTAGCCTGACGAGCCTGGTCTGCAAGGCCATGGAATGTATCATCGTGGAACTCATAAACAAAGACATTGGTAATCTCCAAACTCTGAACCCTACCCAGTTTGGATTTGTAAAAGGCAGATCATGTCTCCTAAACCTGATTGATTTCTTTGAAGCAGTCACCAAAACCATAGATGAGGGTAAAATGGTTCACACAGCTTATCTAGATCTCGCCAAGGCTTTCGACACCATCACCCACTCTGAAATTATAGATAAGCTCATTAAACTAGGTATAAATCCCTATGTCACAAGATGGGTTGCCAACTGGCTCACGGACAGAACCCACACTGTGAAAGTAGCGGATTCCAAATCCGATAGACTAGTGATAAGTGGAGTACCACAGGGTTCAGT
>NC_056744.1:153006810-153029310 GCF_019279795.1 Protopterus annectens | reverse complement strand
TACCATTTAACTGACTGCCATCTGTCTATGAAGTAACTTTGGAACCAGCTTAGGGATGGAGTTGCTATTTCTAAAACAGTTTAAATTTCTTTAATAGTTTGTGATGGGATATCATGTCAAAAGATTTTGAAAGGTCTAGGAAAAGGAAGATACAACAGGATTTCCGGAATTTGTATGTATGCTTACATTCTACAGAAAGCTGAGTAGACCAGGAGCGGTACCATAATGGGGCCATGTTGTGACAATGTTTTCAGTGATATAGTGCAGTGGCTGGGATTGGATGCACTTTCAAAACTTTTGACAGAGGAGACAGAATAGTTATGGGACTGTAATCTTCTTTTGTCTACATGAATAATGTAGGTTTTTCCCCATGCTGTTGGTACACTGGATTTACAGATGGATCTGTTGACTAAATTGGGTGGGCAAGAGCATCACTGTTGACATTTACATATTCAGCTGGAATATTATCAAGGACTGCAGTGACCACTTTTAAATTTGTGGAGAAGTTGCCTGATGAGTAATGTGGATACTGCTTTGAAAGTATTTGTTTGCGGTGTTTTCTGTGTTTGGGGTGGGCAATAAGCTGGTAGGAAGGCTACAGTTTATTAAGGAGGAAACGGAGTATATAAAATAGCATAGCTGACCAGTTAATCTCCTATCTGATATGGTGTTCATGGAAGGAGATAGCTGTGGGATGAGGCTTGGTTTTAGAAGTTGATTTATAGACGCCCATAAGGTTTTGGGGTTGTGCTGCATCAGTTTTTGCATGGTGGAGAATTATTTATTTAGTTTGTCAACTCTAACCATAAGTTTTACTGTATTTCTCAGTTACCTACAGTACTGCAGGTTATCCTGTGTTTTAAGTTGCACCCATTTATCCCATGCCTTCTCTTTTTGATGCATGCTTTGTTATGTTCCTCTAGGTAGCCAGAGTGCTGGATTACATTTATTCTTTTTGCACATACAGAAAAGCTAGTTCATTCAGAATGACAAGGAACATTTTACTGAATTCTAGTACATTATCCAGAAGTAAGACCTTTAGGGGAATCCAGTCGTATGACTAAGTTTGTTGAAGTACTTTACATTTCTTAAATGGTTACAGTGTTGTTGCTTTTAGGTTATTGTTTTTCTAACAAAAGTGGGGAGATGATCACTAACACTTTCTGGAATGGTTCCTGTTGAGAGTAGGTTTTGTGGAGAGGAGGAAACTACCCAATCAGGACTGTCTGGAAGTTCCTTTCTTGAATCTAGTTGGGTTACTGAGGATTTCTGTAAACCCAGATAAGTTTACAGCTGTGGAGGGAGTATCTGAACATAACTGAAGCCAGTCAAAGGTCAGTCCACCTAGGATTAGAGTTTTTGAGAGATGTTTGTGGATATCTGGTGGAAATGTTCAGCAGTATTGACGTTGTTATCCGGAAGAATTCTGGTTGCAACAATTTTTGGCTATGTACAACTTGGATGTCTGACTGGTAAAAATAAATTATTAGAAACACGATCATGTATTTCATATTTCTTTTACACAAACACATAGTAGCCCAAGAATTCCAACTTATTTCATACAAATGCATACTAGTTCTGCAAAGTTAGACTGTAAACCTGTTAAAAAAACAAAGGAGTGTAAGTTACTTTCACTTAGACAATCCACCCCCACATACATAGAAGTGATAGTCACTTCGCTGTGTACACTTCATCTGACTGTGATAAAAGGCAATACCTCACAACCTCTTAGGACAAAAATTGGAACAAAGGCCCTGAAATCACAGACTTAAAGCTGCTAGAATACCTTTTGCATTAGCATGCAGTTTCTGAAGAATACTATGTCTGAAACTCAAATGTTTGTTACTATATCTATATATATTATACATATATACATATATATATATATATATATATATATATACATATATATATATATATATATATATATATATATCTTATTATAGGTATATCTACTTGTCTTTCTTATTTCTGCTGTACATGCTTTCCCTTTCAGTTCACTGTATATTCTGTTGTTTCTACTTATTTCATCATATAACTTCACTATCACCAATTGAAATATTGTTTTATCTAATAATATTCCACTCAACCTTACTGTTTTTTCTGCTACTATCTGGTACTATATCAGCCAATCCCTAGTCATGTGTCTTAATTTCTTTCCCAATTAATGTTGTAACCATGACTTAGACATCCATTTTACTATAAATGTTGTCTTAGTTCAATGTTATATTTTTAACTTTCCACCTTTACTTGTTTAGAATGGTACTATATACCCCCTATACACTTACTATCTTGTTTACTACTTTCTTTCTTTTATTGTATTTAATACTGTTTCTAATGCTGTTTCATTTGTATGACTTGTAAATTTTTCTCTCAGGGCCTCCACTGAAAACGGGCAACCTTGCCCAGTCAGACTTATACCAGTAAACAAATGTAAATACATATAAGTTCATAGGTTGGTACTAGGCTATCTTCCCTAGGGCCTATACAAGCCTAGCCATAACAATTCCCTGGATATTTCTTCCCACAATATTTACTTCCCTGGATCCCGGTCTAGCAGGGCGACTGATATGATCCCCCGGGTGAATTTCCTATCTCCCATCCAATCGTCAAGGTTCCTTGTGAAGTGGGCCAAGGAGGTGCTCTGCTTGACATGTAATGGCAGTCTATTCCAGAGTCTGGGGAGTCTCTGGGTCAGGAACCTATCCCTCTAGCATGTTTTGTTCATTGTGATGACAAGGTTTAGATCCCTGGAACGTGTGGCTCTGAGGGACTGGGATTTCTTTAAGTGGAGCATGTCCAACAGCTCAGGGTTTGACATGACCTTGTACATTAAGCAAAGATTGCCTCTGAGTAGGCGATATGCCACAGAACATAGCTGGAGTTTTTTTTAGACTGTCAGCATAGGGCATCTGCTTTAGGCCTGTGGATTCTTTTAGTGAGGTATTGCTGCGGCCTTTCCAGCTGTTGCAGATGTCTTGCGAGGTACATACCCAAACGGGGCATAGTACTCTATAATGGGTCAAATGAGGGAGGAGTACAGTGGGACAATGAACTCCTTTTTCTGGATGAAAAGCTCTTAGTGATGGTGTGCCACATAGAAGGATTTCCTGACTGTTGTGGCGATGTGGTTATCGAAGGTGAGACCACTGTCCACCTGTGTCCCCAAGTCTCTCATCACACTTTCGGTGTTTAGTGTACTGCCACCTATGTGGTAATTCATGAGTACATGTTTTTTCCCAAAGGGAATAAACTATACATTTCTTGGCATTCAGCTTGAGCCCATGGCTCTGCACCAAGCATCTGTTTCTGTAAGGCCCTTTTGTAGACTAGCCACATCATTTGGGAATTCAATAATGGCTCCCAGTTTGCAGTCATCTGTGAACTTTGTTAGCCAGAGTCCCTTAGTGTTGGCCTGTACTTCAGAGAAGTAGATGCCAAGCAAGAGCGGTCCCAGGACTGAACCCTGAGGAACTCCACTTGTCACTTGTTTGGAGCTGGATTTGGAGTCTGCTACTTTTACAGTCTGGGTTCTGTCAGTATGCCAGTTGGCAACCCATCGAGTGACGTAGGGATTTATGCCCAGCTTAGTAAGTTTATCTATGATGCCAGAGTGGGGGATGGTGTTGAAGGCCTTAGCAAGGTCCAGATAGGCTGTGTGGACCACCTTACCCTCGTCCACAGCTCTGGAGACTGATTTGAAGAAGTCAAATCAGGTTCAGGAGACAAGATCGGCCCTTCACGAACCAAAACTGGATGGAGTCCAATGTTTGAAGGTTGCCAAGGTCTTTGTTTATAAGTTCCATGCTAATGCGTTCCATGGCCTTGCAGATCAGGCTCAGACTGATGGGACGGTAGTTCCCGGGATCCAAGGTGGATCCCCCCTTGTGGAGTGGGATAACTGTAGCTGTGTGCCACTCAGTGGGCATGAAGCCTGAGGCGAGGCTATGATTAAACAAGACACTTAGGTGAGGTGCCAGTTCATTTTGTAGTTCATGCAGTACACAGCCCAGGATGTCATCTGGTCCCATGGATGCTGTATTCTTAAACTTTGGAGAGTGCGGTTTCTACCTGTGTGGCCATGGTTACCGGAATTTGACAATCTTTTGGTATTGAGATGGGCCCTTTAGGGTGTGATGGGGGTGAAGTTAGCACTAAATCTGCCAGGATATTGGCAATATCCTTAGGATCAGTATATTTAATGCCATTCTGTTGTAGCTCAGAGCAGATCTGAGCATTGCCATTTAGATTCTTGACATAACTATAGAATGTCTTGTGGTTATCTTTGGCAATTTTATTTTCATAACCAGCTTTAGAGGATCTTATGAGGGATCTCAGCTTCTTACGGAGGCTGGTAAGGGAGTTTTTTGCATCCCAGGATTTTCCTCTTTTCTGCAACAGTTTCTTCCTTCTGTTGTATAGTTTATGGCACGGGGCCACTAGATTGGCTTCCTTTTTTTGGAGGAGAGCGTCTTGGTTCTATTTGGGATGGCACGATTCATGCACGAGTGGATGTGCTCCTACAGTGCCTTAGTGTAGGATTCAGCAGTCGAACTTTCAGATCCCATCTGCATGGGTGTCATGATGTTTGTCACTTCTGACTTGAGTAGCATGAAGTTAGCTTTGGAGAAGTTTTTTTTATGGAGGTTTCCTTATTGGGGTGTGGGATGTGGATGTCAAGGGTGATTTGCTTTTGGTCAGACCTGACTAATGAGGGGGTGACCACTGCTGTGGAGCATCTATCTCCCATGCTGGTAATGACCAGATCTAGGATATTGGAGCCACTTGTGGGACAATAGATTAGTTGATCCGGGGCTTTGGAATTTATGAATTCCAAGAACCACTGGGAAAAGGTGTTGGTACCAGAGTAGTTTTCCCAGTTAATGGCAGGATATTTGAAATCACCCAGTATTAGGGTGTTTGGTTGCATCTTATTTTCCAGTATGTTTAGAAAGGTGTAATAAGCATCTTGGGGCATGGTGGGGGATCTGTAGCAAGCTACAATTTGGATTGCAGTCTTACCTAGTGTTAGTTGCACCTGGAGAATTTCAGATGCACTGCGTTGGGCAACTAGCCTGGAGGTGTGAATATCCTTGGTGAATACGGACACTCCTCTACCTTTAGTGTTTCAGTCTTGGTTTGGTGGGCCAAAAAGTGTGGTAAGAGTTGTAGCCTGGTACTGCAGGGGTGCTCTCTGGAGCCATGAACCAGGTCTCAGTTACTGCACAGATACTGATGTTCTCCATTTTTAAGAGTGCCTCGAGAGAGTGCATTTTGAGGTTTAGACTTCTAGCATTAAGTACAGTGGTGGTTTTGTCCTTTGAACCTTGCCTAACAAAGGCACTATAGGGGTAGCAAGAGCTTTAGCAAGTCACCTGAATCCCAGGGGTGACAGGTGCAGACCATCTCTGGCAAAGCATCGTGGTCTGTCGATCATGTCTTCCCAGGTAGACATGATATTGGATCCCCTTTGAATGACACTAGACGTTTAGCCAATTGTTGAAGTCAATCACTTTGTCCTTATACTGTGGCATCATTCTGGGCGAAGGCAGGATGCTACTCAGGGCTAGGGTTACACCTGCCTAGGCCAATAATCCGAGAGCTCTTCCATGTCTCTTTTCATGTAGTCCAGGGAGGTACGTCAAGTTATTCACTCCAACATGGACAAGGACAGAGTCATATTTGTATTTGTTGTGGTGTGACTTGAGTGCATGCGTTATGTGGCAGATCCTGGCACCAGACAGGCAGCTGACTGCAATTTTCTCCTTGTTCAGCCTCGTGAGTGGGACATCAGTGTGCCTGACTATAGAGTCACCTATGACTAAAGTGTTGGGTACATTGTCTTGCCAAAGGGGCTGTTGTTGTGAGCTAGGTGTCACTTCGGTTGTGACTGGTGTTTGTGTTTCAGCTTCGGAGGTCCTTGTTGCTTGGGCAGGTTAATGTTAAGGGCCTCCGCAAATGTGGGTTTAGTGTTGCTATGTGTAGGTGTTTATTATGTGGGTTTTGAAGGGCTATGCGTTGCTTGAGGTGTAGTGCAGGCGTTAACCTTCTCCTCTTAACTGTCTAGCACAATCTTGGCTGGAGAGAGCTTTGCTTCCAGTTTGGCTATGTAAGTGCACCTCTCACAGGTTGTAGTGTTGGGTGGTAGAAGGACAGGGTTGTCTGCGTAAATGAGGCAGTTGCTGCATTGCCCCAGTATGCCCAGATTCACCAGGTAGACAGGAGACATCACTGGAAGCTGACCCTTGGACATGCCTGTTTAGGTGCTTTTTTTTGTAAAAGTACAAGAGCTGTTTTCCCTTTCCTTTGCAAGGTACTTTGCAATTATAGGCTGTTTAGTGCCTACGATTAATTTCTCCTTACTGACAAGGAGAGTTGAGTGCTTGTATCAGTTTAAGGCTTCCTAGTGCTTTCCAGCAGGTTCTAGAGCAAGTGCTAGTTACGGGGGTTCAGATTTTAGTGCTACTTCTGAGAACTAGGGCAAATTTGAAGAGCAGACTTTCTGGCACCTGGAATAGTTTAAACATAGCCCGGCGGTGCTGCACGATGCAAAAAATACTCAAAACACGCGTTTTTAAGCCAGAAAGTTGAAAGGGATAGAAAATCAGCCCAAAAAGGCTATACAATTACAATTTCAGAGGTGGAAAGCGCTCCTCTAGTGTTAGATTGGCAGTACAATACTCACCACTCCCACTAGTAAGCAGTAGGACTTCCCTCTACCACAGCAAGGTATGATAGCTCTGAACACAGAAAATAAAGTCCTGAGGCCAGCAAAGCCTGGGATCTGGACTATACTAGCTAGGAAAGGCAGGAAACGAGCAAACAAGACAGTATTTGTTTTTTGGTTAAAGCAGGTTAAACAATGCAATAATACAGTAAAAAAACACAAAAAAGGCTAACGTACTTCAGTGTGTAGCCCTAAACAGTAAATGCAATTAAAACTCTACAAAATTAGCAATTTAAAACTTTTTAAATGAAGCAAGGCAAGTGCACAACTGAAAAACAATTTTAGAGGCAGTAATACAGTAGAATAAGCAGCTAGTCTATATACACACAGAAAAGCAGCTAAAACACAATTCAGATGCAGTGCATATACACATACATACACACAATCTGTACATCTATCTATATATCGATAGAAGTATATATATATATATATATATATATATATATATATATATATATATATATATACATACACACACACACACAGATAGCTATAGGTATATATATATATATATATATATATATATATATATATTATATATATATATATATATATATATATATATATATATATATATATATATATATGAGAGAGAGAGCGAGCGCTATATATATATATAAAATCTTTGCTGAATGGGAAAGGCTAACTTGGCTCCATATGCATACATTCATAGGTATGCACATAAATTATAGGAACACTTTTAAAGTGGTAAAAGATAGCTAGACAATTATTACCAGCTGCAAAACCTACTGTTTCATGTCAAGTAGGCAAAATAATAGTAGATTTGGTGCATAAATAGTAAGAACAATTTAGATAGTACCGGACATTTTGTGATCAGAAGTATATAGTTAGGAGTTGTTCAGTGATAAGAAGTAAAAAAACAAACAAAAAAAAAAAAATTCAGGTGTTGGTTGGACTACGTCAATCTGTACAAAGGACGAAAAGGATATATCATTAGAGTTGTGACATGTTAGACAGGGTTTAATGGGATTGGGAAAAGGAGTAAGAGTGGTAGAGATATGAAACTAATTTATGGTAGCAGAAAAACAGAGACGTGGGGTGACGGAGTAGTGAAAGAAAGGAAGAGGAATAACATAAGAGGGTGTGAATTAGGGTGGAAAAGGAGGGGTAGGATAAGCTAGGTACAGAGGGGAGTTCAATACGAGACAGTGAGAAAAAAGGAGATACTTGTTAGAGAGAGGTATGGAAGGAAGGGAGATGTTTGTGAAGGAAAAAATAGAGGGTAGGGCTACAAGCAAGTTAAAGTATAGTGAGAACAGATTTAGAGTGCTTACCCTGGGTGACAGAAGAACAGCCATGAAGTATTTAGGTGTTGCTTTAGGGCTTACTTAAAACTGTTCAGTTTGTCAATTTGCTTACAAATGAGAGGGATAGAGTTCCAGGGTTTTACTACATAATCTGAGTATATAAAGAGAGTCTCCTGCAGAGTTGTTTGATTTGGTGACACTGAGTAAGGATTTGTTGGATATGCAGAAATCTCTATGTGGACAGTAGAGATGAACAGAATTGTTTAGAACTGGGCAGTTCTCTGGTCTGTATAAACATTTGTGAGCTGTGATTAACTCTTTGTAGGTTAGACAGACAAGTGGTTCTAACCAGTCCAGCTATTTTAGTACCCATAAGTGGTGGGATTGACGTAGAAGTTTTGCTGTGAATTTTGAAATTTTGTTGTAGCAAGAGAGTCGAGTTTGTTTTGAAGGGTAGTAAGTAGATTTTTAAGAATGGGGTTTGCATAAAGAAGAGTTGGGAGGATGTATGCTGATGCTATGATCCTCCTAGAACACTGACTGAGGAAAAGTTTGGCTTTCTTGCAATAACAGTAAGTTACAGTTTTGTAGGTATGTCTAAATGGAAGAAAAGGATTCTTGGGTCACTTGAAACAGCTGCAGAAAATTATGTGCTGTGCAAATACTAGTGACATCATCTGCATATTGAACAAAGGACAAGAACTGATCCACATGGTACACGGACAGATTCCGTTTCCATTTTATAGCTTGTACCATGTTGAATCCGTAGCTGTGGAACTTTCGGATAATTCAGATTTGGAGAGGCCTATGGAGGAAAGTTCGAACAGCAGTTTTTGGTAGGACACTGTGTTAAAAGACTTAGAAATATCTAGAGAGAGATGACAAGGTTACCTGCACTTCTATTGATATTTATGGTATTAGTAGAGCTAAGGAGAGCTGTGGCGGTGATGGTGGTGTGACAGGGTCTAAACTCATGCTGGGTAGCACAGAATGTTTTGCTTAGTTAAGTGATCTGAAAGTTGGGAGTGAATGCATTTTTTCTAATATTTTAGAGAGGGGGGGACAGAATGGTGATGGGGTGGTAGTTTGGGATATCCGTACAGGTGCCTTCTTTATGATGTGTAATTTTTTTACAGACATAGGGGACAGTTTTCTGTAAAGTTGCGTTTTATCAGTATTGAAGCAGGATAAATAAGGGGATCAGCACAAGTTTTGAGGGATTCTGATGGAAGATTATTGGCTGCTGGACAGTTGAGATAAAGAATGAGAACAACTGAATGTCTGGAGAGGAATGACAGTTGCATTTGTGGTAGGGCTGAGTAAAAAGAGGACTGACCAAGTAAAACAGTGCTGAACAAGTGTTACTGGTGGAAGGAGGTGGCCAGGGAGTTAAAGATTATTCACACAGTGGATATAAAAAAAGTGTACACACCCCTGTTAAAATGCCAGGTTTTTGTGATACAAAACAATGAGACCACAATAAATCATTTCAAAACTTTTCCCACCTTTAATGTGACCTATAACCTGTACAATTCAATTGAAAAACAAATCTGTTAGGGGAAAAAATATAAAAAATATAAAAAAAACTTAAAATAACAAATTTAGGATGTGTTCCCAAAACCTTGTCAGTTCTGAATTCCCCAAAATAATTTTTCCAATTCTGTGTAAGATTATTTCAAATATCAATCATTTAAAAACTCACCGGTGCAGGGAAAGAAAACCTTTTGCTGTCAGTTTTATTGGCAATTTTTGGTGTAACCCCCGTTTGTAAAACAGCATGAAATTTGGGTCTATATTAAAATCAAAGACCCTCATTGACTAACGGCATTTTGTCGGAAATGCCATTAATCAGATTCCGCTCTTCGCTCTTATGGGGGGCAGCTAACTATACATACCAACTCAGATATCGCACTAGAGAGAGGAAAAGGGCAAATTTATCTTCATTGTACAGCTGTTGTTCAACGAATGGCACGTTTCATGTTAAGTACACCGAAAATGCCATTCAATGAACTGCATTTTCACTGATTTAATATAGACCCGGAAATTTACTCTTCCTGGCTTGGACAACTTCAAAAGCAATTTGTTTAAGTTTGTCTAAAGGGTACCCTCTTTCATAAAGACTGTGCTTGCCTCTGGGCTCAACTCAACCCGCTCCGTTCGCCCTCGCTTCGCTCAGGCTCACTCCATTCCCCTACCCCCATTCCCACCCACCCCCACTTTCCTTACGCTTATTAACCTAAACCACAGCCAACTCATTATACTATAACAACTTGCAGCTACCTCATCCAACACAACCAATTTTTTTTTCATTTTCTCCCCTCCAACCTCACTAACCATTATTTTCATGCCTCATATAACACTGTCACCCCATCACTGTATCAGTACATTTTTCGCTCTCTACTAAACTGCAGACATCAACCCACCCAATTTCACCATGTCAGTTATCCCCAGTCTTTTGAACAACTCTCTCCTACTCATTACCCTCTACCTAGCCTCCCACTCCACTTCCTTCATCACAAACACACTACTCCTCTCCTACACTCCCCACTATTACATACAATACAAAACAAAATATCAATTTTCACATCTCTTCTCAAGTCTACACCAACTCTAACATATTGTTCTTCCACTATAAATATGTCCATACACCCATCCCTCCTTCCTATCCAGATTTCTTTCATCAACTAATATCCAATTTCAAACTCTCTCTCCTTCTACAGTCAACAACAGAAAATCGAACTCCAAGCTGACATACATCCTAACCCAGGACTCGCACAGCTACTCCCACCCCATCCAACAATACCAATCACACCTGCTAATAATGCCCTCCACCCTCTTCCTCTAAAAGAAAATTCCAAATCAGACTTGTAACTAATTTTAACCTCAGAAGTATCAAAAAAAAAAAAACACACACTAGTGAATTTCATGCAGCCTACACTCCTGATATAGTAATTATTAGAGACATGGTTAAAACCTCACATTAAAGATAACAAAATACTTACTAGTGGTTATAATGCGTACTAGTGGTTATAATGTTATTAGGCAAGATAGGGTGAACAAGCGTGGTAGAAGCATTGCCATCATGTATAAAAATTTCCTCAGAATTGAAAAATTCATCTGTACTCACCCAGATTTTTCAGAAGCAGAAATTCTAACTACCAGATTTGAAGTAAATCCACATAAAACCATCATAATTACTGCCTCCTACCTTCCACCAGGAAATAACCTACCTACCATTGCAAGTCTTCTATCTTGGACATCCTTTCCTTTCAACCAAGAAACTGCAGTGTTAGGCGATTTCAACTTGGACTGGCTATCCTGCTCATCTGACATCCCCTCCAATTTTATCAATTTATTCAATTTCAATGATTTTTATTTATATAGCTAATGAGTTTCATATTACTGTCTGTAATAAGGCTTAAGAAATGTAATGTTTTCTGTTTTACATTCATCTTTTTATAAATTGCTATTGTTGGCAAATGCCAAACTTTTTGTATATTGTTTGTAAATCTTTTAAAATGTTTTGTAATCTTTTTGTACTATTGTTATTGAGCTCATCTCCCCGGGTCACCACTGAAAACGGGCTACTTGTCCAGCCGGACTCTACCCGTTAAAAAATGTTATTTATTTATTTTATTTTACAACACATTTTGGGAAGGACATCTACTTCTCTCAAAAAAATCAGTATCAGAACTAATTAGTCTGCTTAGTCTTAGAACTTGACCACTAAAGATGTTAAATTTCATAAAACAAGGATGGTAATTTTGAAAATGTAAGTAGTTGTTTGCAAAAATATATCTTTCCAAAAAATATTACTGTAAAATTTAACATCGAGAGTAATTTGGGTGTCCAAAAAATTAATAGTTTATCCTTCACCACTAACTACAAACTTGAGCCACGGAACACTACTACTATTTTTTTAAAACACGTTTATTGAATTATCACATGCAACATAGGCACATTTACATTTATATAAAAAAAGTATTCAAACCGCATTTAACAAGTTAAAATTAACTAACATTACGCTTCACATACACAGCTATACATCATAACATAAGCAGCACTACATAAAATTATTCAGTTCCTGACCCTTTTTTAAGAGTGAAACCTTATTAAACCATCACTTATGACAAACATTCATACATTTATATAAATGAAAACAAACCAACACAATCTTAGTTGCAAGCATTTTACATCACAAAGCATACAGACACTCCCAGTTGCAAACATTATACAATCACTTCTAATTTACCCCACAGTGTTCATGTTTTCAAACATTACATAGCTCATTTAAGTCCTGCCTTCCTTTAAACCTCACTCCTCCCCTGTATGTATTATTCCCACAATTCGCATTTTTTCCCTATGTAGTTTCCGCCTACCTTCTAAGGATCTCAATTCCAGTTGTTTCATCTGTTACTATATTCACTACTTCTAATACAGTTGGTTTAGATTTTTATTTCCATTTTCTAGTGATTGCTTTTTTGTCAGCTACCACAATTAGACAGCAAAGCTTTACAAAAAGCTAGGCAATTCTGATTCTGCATCACAACTCAGAAAAATGCTCTCTCCTGTCACACAAATCTGCCCACCCAGCATTTCTGACAGTGCATCCCGCAGGGAATCTTTAAAGTCCGCCAACTCACTACACTCTCAGAAAATATGTTCCCAGTTACCTCTTTCTTCCCTGTCACACTTCCAACAATTGACATCTACCAGAGGAAAAATTCTCTGGCGTCTTACTTCAGGCACAAAAATTTCTATGTAAACATTTCCAAGCAAAAATCCTAAATCTTCTAGATTTTGCTGCATATTTGGGAGACATACATGTATGCCCCCCCTCGATTGTTTCTTTCTGAATTGCTTATCCAGTCTCTCTTCTGAATCCTCTCAACCTTCTTTGCTATTAATTTCATGTACAAAAGTATTAAATTATTCAAAACTACCCATCCATATAAAAGCCAAATCCTTATGCATCTTTTATACAGGGTGATATGCCGAAAAGAACTTATTTTAGTTTAAATATTCCATCGCTCACCAGCACATTTGCAAAAGAGGGTGCCACCTCGGCACCCATTGTCACACTGGAAATCTGATGAAAGATGCTATCTTCAAACATTAATTAACACGAAAGTAAGATACACGTGGTATTCGCACCAGAATTTGCAATTTCTGTGTACTTGGAAAGTAATACCTCACAAACTCAATACCTTCTTCCGACGTACCACTGTGTACAAAGTGATCCAAAGTACAAAGCATGGTTTTATTACCTTTAAATTCATAATTTTAAGACCATCCAAAAACAGTCAGGAATATTTTAAACAACATAAGCTGCAATTCTGACTGTTTTGTTACTAGGAGCAGGCACTACTGGCCTGAAAGACAAAATTTCAACTTACTTTTTGAATTTTTGGAATTCCAAATATTTTACCCAACTAAGGTTGCTCAAGTTGTAAAAATTCAAATTTAAACAGTTCTACATCAATTGAAGCTTGGTATAATAAATCAAGTAATGCTAAATCACCATTATGAAAAGTACATCTTTAGACAGTTTGTTGTAACTTTTATCTGACAACTTAGTCATTATAATCAATGCTGTCTATAATAACACTCCCTTGATCTTTTTTAAACTGTAATTTAGAATGACTACACAATTTTTTGAGAGCTTGTTGTTCATTAGCAGCAACACTGAAACATTTGTTTTTAGTATAAATCTTACCTTGGCAAATGGTGAAAAAGTACATACAATTCAGTGGGAAAATACATTTAAGGTCTAAACTAGCAGGGGATTTATCCACTAGTTACTCATTAAAGGCTATTGGTCATTCAGATAAGCTGTACAAAGATATCTGTGGTTTACAACCAGGTTGGGTTACACGTTTTAAAGTTAACAGGCTGAAAGAAGAAATCTGTTCAACTGAAGCCCGAATGGTTTGTCATCCACCATTTCGGTTGTTCAGACAAAACTACGAAGGCATTCAAGCCAAACCTCAAAAGACATGATGCCACTGTTATAAGAAAAAGAAATAAAATTGGAGAGACCAACGAGCATATAATAATAAAGAAGCTTTTATTAATCAAAAGTACTGCCCAGATATCAGTAAGGAACAAATGCAGAAGTTCAACCAGTCATTCTTAAATTGTTGGACCAGCTAGATTTTGGTGAACAAATTCATAGTACTAGTGACTCAGAACAATGAAATGAGATGGAAACCACCGGGAGCAGTGAATTTGGTAGTTTTACCAATGGTGAGGTAATGAATCTTGATTCTTTTCCTAACCTACCACAAGACCCCCCCCCCCCAACAGTCAGAACCCAATGGGTTTTGGGCCGGTGGGGGCCAGCATGTCCAGTCAAGGAGACGGGGTGGGGAAGGAACCTGTGATCTTAGAATGGAAAGTGTGCAATCTGAGTTCAAAAGAATTAAAATCGAAAGGATTTTGTTTTATTCCAACACGTAAAGCTTGACTGATTTCAAAGAAAATTACAAATTTTTGACAGTATTAATGTTCCAATTAGGAAAGGTTCTGTTAAACAAAAAAAAACAGCCCAAATGTGGCTAACCCCACATTAGTTAATACCCTCCACTAGTTAAAATACCTTTGTGTGTGAAACTGAATTGTATGTACTTTTTCACTGTTGCCAAGGTTAAGATATGTACAAAAACCAAATATTTAATTCTTACTGCTAACGAACAAGCGCTCTGAAAATTGTGTAGTCATTCTAATTTATGACAAAGGGATTCGATGGATGTAGAACTGTTTGAATTTTTACAAGTTGAGCAGCTTAATATCTGCAATTTCAAAAATTCATAAACAAGTTGAACTTTCACCCTTCAGGCCAATAGTGTTTGATCCTAGTAACAAAACAGATGGAATTGCAGCCTAGTAGATTCAGTGTTAAATCCTGTAGTGCAAACCAGCTTATATTATTTAAAAGATGACTGGCTGTTTGATATTACCTTTAAATTTCATAATTTTTAAAAGACTAACACCATGCTTTGTACTTTAGATGTTACTTCTTTGTACACAATAATACATCAGAAAGCAGGTACTGAGTTTGTGAGGTCTTACTTCCAAGTACACAGAAACTGCAAATTCTGATGTTTTAACAATTTTTTTTTTATGTTTGGAGAATACATCTTTCAGAAGATTTCTGGTGTAGCAATGGGTGCCACACACTTTTGCAAACAAATATTCCATTCCCACCAACACAACTAAAATGAGTTATTTTCTGCATATAACTCTACATAAAAGATACATAGGTGTTTTGGCTTTCACATGGACAGGTAGCTTTGAACAATTTAATACTTTTGTACAAGAAATTAAAAGTAGTGTTCTGTGGCTTAAATTTGTATTTAGTGGTGAAGGACAAACTATTAATTTTTTGGATACCCAAATTACTCGATGTTAATAAAAAGTTTCACAGCAAGATAACTTTTTAAACAAACAATTATTTACATTTTCGAAGTTACCATCATTGTTTTATGAAATTTAACATCTTCAGAGATCAAGTTATAAGACTAAGCAGACTAATTAGTTCTAATACTGATTTTTTGAGAGAAGTAGATGTCATTACCAAAAGTTTTATGAAAGAAACTGCTTTAAAGTTGTCCAAGCCAGGAACAGTTTTCCTGCTATTTTGCAAGCAGGATTTACACCAAAAATTGTCAATAAAACTGATGACACCAAAATGGTCTCTTTCCCTATACCAAAGAGTTTAAATGACAGCGATATTCGAAACATTCTTATACACAATTGGAAAATTATTTTAGAGAACTCAGAACTGAAAAAGATTCTGGGAATACAACCTAAACTTGCTTGCAAGAAAACTTAAAGAACCTAAGCAGTTACTGGAGCAAATGCCTAGTAACATTGATCAAAAAGTTAATCCCTATGGTACAAGTCTGTTACAGCTGTTAAGTACTGTAGGTATATTAACCAATGTAGTGTGTTTGTTTTATAAAAAAAAAAAAAAAAAAAAAAGATTCTGGATTTCATTTTGTTGCGAAAGAATCATATAAATTGCAAAATATTGTGTTAGTTTACCTGGCAACCTGTACAATTCTCAAAGTTTTTATATATGGAACACTATTAGAAAACTAACAGAATTAAAGAATACTTGTTGGCCATTTGGAAACATGATTCTAATAATGCTCTGGCAAAGCACAGCTTGAATTGTACTTATTTCAAGAAATTTGAACTTTTAGTGAGAGGAAAAAGTGGGGTCCTGCGGTAGTGGTGCTGCGGTAGAGTTGTCGCCTCACAGCAAGACGTTGTCCCGTTCGATTCTCAGATAGAGCGTCTTCTGTGTGGAGGCATGTGTGAATGAGCGTGCCTTTGTTGAAGGTTGCGCGTCAGGGCTGGTAACTCGGCATGTAAAAATCCACTACCAAACATTAGCGGACCGGAGTTCCACTGTGGTGACCCCTAACCGGGTGGACCCAAAGTAATTTGTTGACTCATTTAATAACAATTTGGAAAAACAAGATAAGGTGGCAAGAGCTTAGAGCGGATTTTCCGACACCTATTAATGAGACCATTGGTGTTACAAGTGTGTTAAAATACGAGAGACTATGAAGTTGTACTTGTCTCAACTGTCTCTTTAAGCTAAACAGAAGGTAAAGGAAGGTGTGTATTTTTTTTAAATTAAGTCAGTGGATGAAAGTTTCACATTTCCTTTTAGATTTAAATGGAATTATGTGGCTTTTTATTCAGTTTCAAAGGAAGTTCAAGATTAACGAACGAAAGAGCTAAAAAGATCACTGCTACAGTAGCCTTAACTACACAGGTTACATCACAACAGCCTGCCAGCTTCCAAAGCTTAAGGGCACCTTCCAATGCCTAAACTGTCAAGCAGTTAGAGGTAATCTGAAAGACAAGTTTGTGTGTGAAGCCATTCACAGTTTTTCTACTAGCAGAGAAAGGGAGATTGAGCTCAGAAAGGACAATGCTAGGAATGAATGAATGGGCAATGCTAGGAATAAATAAGTAAATAAATAAATATGTATCTACACCCCCACATAAAAACACACCAAAAAAAAACAAAGGGGTTGGAGGGAGGGGCTGCTTCAGTAGTGATCATTTAAACATCTACTGTTATGGTAAGTTCATCTTACACAACTATCCTATGTTCTTTATAGTAATCACCACTGCAGTAGCCTTCGCCATAGAGTCGATTACTGCAGCTAACTATATTTGGGAGGTGAATGGAGAAGGGTACAGGAGACCCTGGAGAACAGTTTTAGCAATGCTCCATCTAGACCTGGAGAATGAATATCAAGCTTTCAGTGCTTTATAAAAGTATGTACTGAATATCAAGCAGCAGTTTAGAATACTCCTGGAATCCAACTCTTGCCAAAGCCCTAGTAGAGTCACCCTTGACCTGGAATATATTTGATACAGTAAGTATAACAAAAGACAATAGATTTAGACAACCGTTTGGAAATGGCTTGTTTTAACACAGGTTGTCCCTTCTTATCTCCACAAGAAACAAACAACTGAGCAGAAAACCCGAAAGATTTATTTCGGTCAAGACAGCACCCAAGCAATAACTTTTCTCCCTCATTTTAGGTTCAGGAAAGCAAACAGGGAAGAGGGATAGGAGGCAGGGCTGACTTACTACAACAGCTTACAACTCACTCTTCTTGCAGTGTTAGAGCAATCAGTAAAACCTGTTTTCCATGTTAAGAACCTCAAGTCACTCCAATTAACTGGTTAAAATGGAGAAAGTGTTAGCTGCCCTAACGTAAAATTAAAAATCCCAAGGAGGGAGCACAATTTTTCTAGGAAGCCTCTTGTGCAACACCCCTTTCAAGAACATTTTGACATGAGACTGCATTAAAACAGGAGAATCCATTGGCAGACATGCTGAAATGGCCAATAAAAACGAACCTTAACAGAAGAAAGTACAGTTTTGTAGCTACCATAAATGTAGATGTTAGAGTGTTCACCCTACTGCAGTCATCACACTTGGGTTATCCTGCTGTCAGGCGGTCCCGCAGTTGGGCTGAGTTCCAAAGTCTTGGTCCGGCGTCGGTTGCTGTCGCTTCTTCCCTGACAGTGCGCCAGGGGTATACAAGAGGCACCCAACACCATTTTCTTCAGTTTTTCTTGCCCCAGATGTCAGGTGCCCCCAATAGGTAGGCAATATATATATATTGCTATATAAAAATGTACATATAAAAATAAAACAATACCTTCAGGCACAAGCAAATACACCACAGAGATTGTATAGGATAGAATGGTATAGATAAGTCCAGCCAGTTCAGAGGGGATGGAGGGAGGGTAACCTGGACTGCAGCAGGGTGAACACTCGAACATCTACATTTATGGTAGGTACAAAACTGTACTATGTTCATCGTGTTACCCTGCTGCAGTCATCACACTTGGGTTGAATCCCAAAGCTAAGGATGGGTGGTGGAGTTAAACGGGGATAGAAGAAGCTAGTAGGCCCTGCAAAACTGCAGTGGCAAAACCAGCTCTAGTCTTAGAATATAGAGGTAAGTGATAATGCTTGGTGAAGGTGTGCACTGAACTCCAAGTTGCAGCTTCCAGAATATCCTTGGTTGGCACCCCCTGAGAAAGGCTACTGATGTAGCTGTAGCCCTGGTGGAGTGGGACCTAATGTTAGCAAGTACCGGTTTCCCATGATACGTGTAGCAGAAATGTATGCAATGTCCTATTGTGATCCTGCAGCATAGGCTACAAAGAGCTGGTCAGATTTTCTGAAAGCCTTAGTTTTATCCAAGTAGTAAAGTAATTGCCTGTGAATGTCCAAAGAGTGCAGGAGTCTTTCTCCTTTGTTCTGGGGGATTTGGGAAAAAGGTGGGCAAATGAATGGTTTGGTTTAGGGCCACACTGGATACCACCTTTGGCATAAAGGAAGGGTTAGTTTGTAGACAGACTCTGTCTTGGTGAAAAATGAGGAAAGGCTCCACTGCCATTAGTGCCTGTAGCTCTGAGACTCTTCTAGCTGAAGTTATTGCTAGTAGCAGGGCAGTCTTCCATGAAAGAAAGTTTAAATCAGCTGAAAAAGCTGGTTCAAAGGGCGGCAGTGTAAGCTTTTCCAGAACAAAGTTGAAATCCCAAGTAGGTGTTGGTACTCTCCTGGGCGGTCTTATGTTCTTAGCCCCACTGAGGTACTGTCGTAGGAGTGGATGTGAAAATAAAGGAGGATCCGTGTTGTAATGAGCTGAAATTGCTGAGGGGTGGATCTTAATAGATGAAAAGGAAAGTCCTTTGTGCAACATCTCAGTTAAATATTGTAGAATCTGAGGAATGTTTGGATAAAGGGGATTTTGGCCTTTAGCCTGGTTCCAGGTGCAAAATCTTTTCCATTTCTCTGAATAGGTTTTCCTAGTCTCCAGAATGACATCCATAACAGCTTTGGATAGAGGTGTTGGCTGGTTGTTTTAAGTAATTTGCCATGCAGCCAGGTTAAAGTCTTGAGCTGGCTGTGTAGAATCAGATTGTCTCGCTGGGTGAGCAGGTGGGGAATTTGTGGTAAAATCCAAGGTGGGCCGTGTGCCATGTTCCTTACAATTGGATACCCGTGCTGGCGTGGCCAGTCTGGTGCAATGAGTATCATTTGTGGCCTCTCTAATCTGACTTTCAGCAGTACCTTTGCTAGAAGAGGCAGCGGAGGAAAGGCATACACTTAATGTTTTCCAACTGAATGAGAGGGTGTCCATTTTTCAAGCTTGTGTGTGGAATGTCCTTGTGCAAAATTTTTGAAGTTGGTAGTTTTGGGGGTTGGCAAACAGATCTATGTCTGGGTGTCCCCACTTTTGAGTTATCATTGCAAATACTTGTGGATCTAGTTTCCACTCGTGGGGATCCATGATGTTTCTGCTTAGGTCATCTGCCAATGTGTTTCTCTTTCCTGGCAGGAATTGTGCTTGTAGTTGAACTTGGTAAGACAGTGCTGTGTTCCACAAGGTCATTGCTTGCCTGCAGAGAGGGTAGGAATGTGTACACCCTTGTTTATGTACCACATTACTGTGGTATTGTCCGTCTTTATTATTAGTTGTCCTGGGTGTAAGAGGTCCTTGAAAGCTGTTAGGGCATTCTGTACTGCTAGCATTTCTTTTTGACTGATATGCAGATGCCTTTGATCTGTAGTCCATTTGCCCTGAATGCACTGTCCTGCCATGTGTGCTCCCCAGGCATAGTCCGATACATCTGTTGTCATAGTTTGCCTGGCTGTGGGTAAGGTGAAAGGCTGACCCTTGTTGAGGTGACATGCCTGTGCCCACCATAGAAACTCCTGTTGTAGGCAGGGAATGAGTGGTATCATTGTTTCCAAGCTGTGGCTGTGCTGAGTCCATACGCTTTTAAGGTACCATTGTAATTTCCTCATATGCAGTTTTGCAAATGGTATTAGTAGTATGCAAGATGCCATGAATCCCAAGGCCTGCAGAATTTCTTGCAGGTAGTTGGGTCTTTGTTGCCATTTTGAAGTATTGAGTCAGCTGTTGTTGCTTGTCTGGCATGAGATAAGCCATCTGGGCCGTTGTATTCAAGCTGGCACCCAGGAATATTATGTCTTGTGAGGGCACTAGTTTTGATTTCTTTTCGTTTACTGTGTACCCTAGGCAACTTAGAAGGTGTTTGACAAATGCCAGATGCTTTAAAAGAATGTCCTTGCTTTCTGCTAAGGCAGTCATCCAGGTATGGGTATATCTGAATTCCTCTTTGTCTGCAGTATGCAATTACCGGTGCCAGGCATTTTGTGAAGACCCTGGGCGCAGTAGATAAGCCAAAGGGCAGTGCAGAGAACTGATAATGGGTTGAACCTGCAATGAAGCGGAGGTATCTTCTGCAATTTTGTCTGATAGGGACATGCAGGTATGCCTCCTTGAGGTCCAACGTTACTAGCCAAGCATTCTTGCCCAGCATGAGAAGAAGCTGCTGTAGTGTTAGCATCTTGAATTTTGGTATTTGCAGATAGGTGTTCAGAATTGAAAGATCCAGAATGGGTCTCCATGCTTTGTCCTTTCTTGGGACTAGAAAGAGTCTTGAGTAAAATCCTTGTCCTTGCTCCTGTGTAGGTACCTGTTGAATGGCTATCATGTCCATGAGAGCTGTAATTTGTTTTTGTGCCTCTGCCCATTGATTTGGTGGCAGGTTTGGCATTCATTTTATCCTTGGCAAGGTATCAAAGTGGAATCTGTATCCTCGTGAGACAATGTTTAGGACCCATTTGTCTTTCGTGATGATGTGCTAGTTGTCTGCAAAAAGTGCTAAATTTTCCTCCCAAGGGAGCTGCCAAGAGAGATTTGCTTGGTAGTTTGAGGGTTGAGTCATTGTGTTTGTCTTCTGCTAGCTTGGGGCCTGTCTTCTCCTCCTTTCTGGGTAGCAGTACCCCATTGGCGAGCTTTGTAAGGGCCTTGTGACTGACCTCTGCCCCTTGGGCATCTGTATTTGCCCCTCTGTGATCTGTCAGAAGCTGGAAAGGACCAGTTTTTTGTTGGCCAATTTCTGCTGAAACGAGGGAGTTGTACCTGTAAAAATTCCTTGACCGTCTGCATAGACTTTGCCTTATCCTCCATTTTCTTTAAAACCTCTTCTGCTTTGACACCAAATAATACATCCTGCTGTAAAGGTGCATCCAATAATTTTGCTTTAACATGATCAGGTAGGGTTTGTACTTTTAACCAAGCATGTCTACGTATGACAGACCCAACAGCTGCTCTACAGGAAGCTTCCAATGAATCAAATCCACATTGTAAAGTATGTTTGCCCACCTGTTCAGCTGCATGCAACAGATCTGCATTTCCTTGAATTCAGACCGTTCAGAATGTGTGCTCATTTTTTGTTTTAATTGAGACATTAGGAATTGCTGATATTTCAGCAAGTGAAACTGACAATTTAATGCTCTCGTTGCCAGAGTAGCTGAGGTGTATATCTTCTTTCCCCATCTATCCAGGGCTCTGGAATCCCTTTCAGAGGGCACAGGATTTTTAGCCCTAGAAGCTTTAGCCCTTTTGGGACCCTGGGAAATTGTTTCTGGGTCAGCCACAGGGCTTTTATAAAGGAATTTGTGTGAGTCAGGTACTCTGTAGTATCTGTCTGGTTTGGCTGGAGCAGGAGGTAGAGAGCCTGGATTTAGACTAGACTCCAAGTAAACATCATCCACAATGTCTAAAACTGGAGGGATAGCAAGTGGTCTGTGCTGGAGTAGTAAAAGGAACTCTCTGAGCCTTTTCTTAGAATCAGAGTAGTCCTGGCCTTCCCAGTGGAAATGTTCCCTCATGGTATGTAAAGTTTCCCCAAAGGAGTAGTCTTCAGGGGGAGATGCTGAGGGAATAGAGTCTTCAGCATCAGAGTCTTCATAAGGAGGAAAAGCGTAATCCTGTTCCTCAGAAGAATCTGAGGAAATTGAAACCTGGTCAGAGGAAGCATAATCTTCCTCTTGTCTTGGTCTTTTATCTGGAGGGGAATGGGAACCCCTGATTAGGGTAATCAAATCTTCAGCCATCTTAAGCATCTGTAGGCATGGGGCCT
>NC_056744.1:152986810-153001810 GCF_019279795.1 Protopterus annectens | reverse complement strand
GGGGTATCATAAAAAAGATACAGTGGTATCCGAAATCTCTCTAGTCCTAAAATTAACACTTTTTAATCTTTTCAAATCCCAGTGCTGGGGATTGTCAGAAAAAGAAACCTTTTAGTGGAGACAACAGATATTACTAAATCCAAGTCTCCCCTTCTCCCGCGCTGCTCCAAAGCAGTCAGTCACCAGAGTGCTTTGGCCTTTGCTTGGGGAGCAGTTTTAAAAGGGATAAAAAGTGCAGGGGGTGTGGGACATGAAAAGACAGACGCAAGCACATAAATATCAAGGAGATAAGTGTTAACTCTCCGAATCACCTTCAGTCCCTGGAACCTCTTCAACTTGTTACAGTCATGTGGTACATCAACAAGCAAGGGGAAACCTTTTTAGCTTGGGATATAACTTCACTGCACAATCTCAGTCTGCAGGTATCCTACATTCTGTCAGAGCAAAGCTGTGTGGCAGACAAGCTGAATAGGAAAAGGGCATGCTCTCACTAAAGGAAACTAGATCAGGGTGTCTTCAAAGATTTGTTCCATCTGCGGGGAGATCAAGTAGAATTATTTGCTCAAGAGGAGGCAAATCAACTGACAATACTCTATTCTAAGACTCCAAGCAAGAAGGCCTGGAAACAGATTCCTGTCCAAGAAAAAGAAAATGCATTTGTATGCTTTTCTACTCTTTCCACCAACATCCGGGGAACTTCTAAAGAAGGGTATCAGAGTTGCAAACTCCTATGTTGAGACATCATCTCATTTTCCACAGGGACAGGGTTTCTTTGCTTAAAGTAGTATCCGAGTTTACTTAAAACCAAACTAGTCATCTCCCAGTTTTATTTCCTGAACCTAGAAATGGGGGAAGAGGATATTCCATACCACTATGGAGGTCCACAGACAACTCAGGTACTATCTTTACAGAAGTAAATCTTTCAGATTGACTGTCAATTTCTTGTTAATTAGAAGGGACAACCTGTGTCAAAACAGACCATTTCCAAATGGTTGACTAAGGCTATTAACTTTTTATACTCACCACAACTATTTCAGGCAGGGTCAAGATCCACTTTACCAAGGCCTTGGCTTGATCTCTGGCTTTTTGGAAAGGGCTGGATTCTAGAAGCTACCTGGACCCATGTACATACTTTGACAAAGCACTACAAGCTCGATTCCTTCTCTAAGCCCAGATCAAGCTTTGCTAGGACCATTCTCCAGGGGCTCCTGGACTCTTCTCCTTCCACCTCCCAAATGTACTTGGCTACAGTAATCTACTCATACAGCGAAGACTACTGCAGCATTGATCAATAAGATGAACACAAGTTAAACTTACCACAACAGCAGATGTTTGAATGATCAGTTCTGCAGTACCCACTCCCTTCCTTCATTCCACTTTTTTTTTTCTACAAGGATGTAGACTTTTTCCTAGCATTGCCATTTCAGGGCTCAGCCTCCCTCTCTCTGCTGGCAGAAAGCTCTGAAGAGCTTTGCGCCCAAGCTTGTCTTTTAGTCAGCTCAGCTCAAGCTGACAGTTTGGGCGTGTGGAAGGTGCCCTGAAGCTTTGGAAGCTGGCAGCCTGTTGTATTCTTAGCAGGATATAACCCCACATAGCTAAGGATACTGCAGCAGTGATTATTTGAACATCTACTGTTACGCTAAGTTCAACTTGCACAACTGTACTTTCTTGAAGTAATTTGAGAATTCATCCAAGCCAAATAAGTTAAGCCCAGAGGAATGAGAGGCAGTTTTTTTCATGTGCAAGTGTGAGGCAGCATATGGATCATTCTCCAAGGGGGAGAATATGTTCTGTATACAGTGTTCAGAACGCAGTTGTCCTTTAGTCTCTAAAACGGGAGCACATCTTTTTGAAAAACATGCAAAAGTGCAAAGGAACACATTAGCAGAAGATAGCCCTGGGTAATAAAAAGATCCCCTCAAACACATGTAGAAAAGGCAGTGATGTACACAATGCTCTTAGAAAAAATAATGCAAGAATGTCCTAGATATACACAAGTCAATTTGTGTGCGAGACAAATTAAGATTTTAAACCACAGCACATCAAATGGGTACAGTAAAAGGGCAGGCTACACGGGTTAATGAATCTAACTACTGTCAGAGCTTACATGTCTAATAAACATGGGTTAACCAAGCAAGCATACAAATTAAAAAAAAAAAAAAAAGGCAAAAAAAAGTGCACTTCTTCTGAATACTAACAAATTATAAGCAAAGGCTCCTACAAATGAAACTGTAACGAAATACACAAAATGGGGGAGGGTGCAAACTGCAACTGCCTCTAAAAGCTATTTACACATTTCAGCCTTTTTCCTTTCATACCTATTACAGAATGGATTCTCAAACATAAAAAGATGCCAGGTTTAATGTGTACAAATTAGTAGACTAAGTTTACAATACACCACAGCGATCTAGTGTATCATTTTTACCATCATGGTTCAGTACACGCTACTTTCCTCAGATACACATTTCTTATTTGCTGAGCAATACTGCTACACTCTCTCCCTATTCCACAAACAAGACAATAATATAAAGATCTCGAGCTACACACCTAAAAAGTAAGGGGTTCAAATCCTGCACAATTTGTGACTTAGCAATTCTTATTTTCTTGTGCTTCTATTTCACACTTCACCTTTTTTGGCTTAGTGTATTCATGTATTCACCTAGGACAGAAAAACGTCCAACGTTGTGTCAACTCCTTCAGCGACTGTCAGTATGCCAAGTTTCCTCCAACAAGTTCTCATGTAACAGCAGTATGAATTTACTGACAGAATATACACTGTACACAGTACTTTAAAAAATATGCAAATACTCACCCCACACAAACATTTGCTCTACATCTGTATGGACAGAGTGAAGCCACAGTCTACATGGAATATTCTCTGTAACATGCAGAGTTGTATTATGCAAACATACATAGCAACACACTACTCAGTTCTGCTCAAAAAGAAGCACTCAGCAACTGCACGTCTTAAAGAAACTCTTTATATAGTTATCACACAGCCAAGTGTCTTTTAAAATTAGTTGATAGTACAATAAATGTGATTAACTTACAATGTTTATGGCTACTTATCAAATGAATGTCAAGCTCCACAGTTTTCACTCCTGCCCACAAACACACCTCAACCATATAAAACAAGTGCATTTAATTAATTGAGACAAAATAGCCAACACATACCATGTTATGCATCCATTTAATACCATTCATTGTAAAGGCTGGATCTGCCACTAACAGAAACAGCAAAGATGCTTTGGGGGGGTGGGGTAAAAATGCTCACTGTCAGGTACACTTACTGAAATTTTGCTCTGTATTTTTTGTCATCATGCATGCTCACTCTCTGGGCCTGGGTCATTGCTAAAAAAATGGTCCAACAACTAGAGAAATGTTGTGCTAAAAGTTCAAACACTCAGAAATAAAGTAAAATATTTAATGAATACAAAGTTGAGCACTTTCATCCTTACGAGTGGTCAGGACTTCATCAGAAACTTTCCAGAAATGGCAGGACATTTTTGTATATTATAAGTGGTTGATCATCCAAGAGACACAACGCTGACAAAAGGGGTGGAAAGCACCACAACTAACAACCAAGCAGGCCACATATAAGTGTGGGTTTTGCCATCACTGCGAGTATACATTGGAAGGCAGCAAAATACTGCAGTCCGTAACAAACCATATGCTTCTAGTAAATATTTTAATTGTGGGACTACTGGTCTTAAGCATATGAATAACTGTTTGCCATACACCTCTTTTTACACAGGAAAAACTGAAACACTTAGGATGAGAATTTACAAGAAAACGCATGACATTCTTATCACAAAAAGATACATATACGAGAATGTTTGTAAAATGTGCCTGTATGATCTCCAGTGTCAAGCTTTTGTAATGGGTAATATTCCCATAAATACCAGAGGTGGTCCTTGGGAAACCAGGATACAGTACTGGGAACTCCAGTTCCTTTATTTTTGGACATATAAACATTTTTTAGTGTGATCTTAAATGACCGTTCACATGTCATCTTGAATGTCATTCAATGGTAGACTGCAATTTTGTTAGTTCTGAAGTATTTCTGAATGCTCTAAGGATGAAAGTGCTTAACTGTGTTTTCATAAGTCCAAACATTAAAGAAATATTTTAGCACAGTATTTCCCTGGTTGTTGATACTCATAGCCGTGTCTTCCACTTTGCTGTTTTTTGTTCTAACGAGCCCATCCCAAGCAGGAAACAAAATACCTGCTATGGAGCTAGGATACACAAACTCCTGCCCTAATCTCATTAAAAGTAAACAGAAAATAAACCAATCCACTAGTAGAACATAACTTACAGCAACATAGACATGAAATCAAGAGCCTTCTGGCCAGTCTGTTTCTGATGGAGAAAATATTTTTTTAAAGTAGGATCAACAAAAGATTTCCAAACAAGATATATATTCAACACAGGCACGCACAAAGTGATACCCACTTATACACAATTACTATCTACTCTCAAAAAACACAGTAATAAAATAACATATCAGAAGCATAAAAACAAAATGGATTAGCACTTCATTACTATAATCAAGCAGTGGCTATTTTTACTTGCAGTAAAAACACACAAGAATTAACCCATTACCTTGTAAACTTTAAGATATCCACATTTCAACATTTTTAAAAGTGTTGTGGTCCAATTACTGACTATAACTTTTGCATTACAACTCAAAGGAGAAAAAATTATATAACATTACAAAATGTTCTAACAAAACACACCAGAAAACTGTTTACAAGTATTTTCTCCAGCTGCACATAAAATTTTTAAATGTTATGTGACTAAATCAATAAAACTATGTTATCTACTACAGAACAGGTAAAAAACATTATGGAGTAAAAACTTTCTGCATCAATAAACAAACAGCCCCTGTAACATCCTTGTAAAGCTTACTGTTTGACTCAATCATCTGCATTTGTTCTCTTTAGCACTTCATCTGGGAATACAAACCAATAAATATATCAATTTAGTATCTAATAACAAATAAAAGTATAGCATGGAGGTACTATCCAAGCTGTTTTTGCCTACAATGTCAGCTGCGTGCTGTGTCATTCTGAGGCAGGCACTTAACATCCAGAGCTGCCATTGTCAGTCTGACAATCAAACTGTATGGAGCCTTGCAAATAAGTGTAATGGTGGTGGGATTCTGATTGTCAACAAAATGCATGCATAATTCCACAGTTCATATGACAGGTAACACTAAAAGTTCTACACCACTGCCAATCAGAGGCTATCAATTATAACTGTGGATCTCCTCAATATAACCTTGCCATTAAGGCACATAAATGTATATAAACTTCAGTGTCCTTAACAATAATAAGGATATGTGAAATGACATCTCAAAAATCAATCCCAGCCCGCATTACCCCAATATAAAACCACATACTTTAAACTGCCCACTTGGTCCTCACAGGACAAACAAACACTGGACTCCAAAAAAGACTTGCTATACTACTGAACTGGATAACATCATGGGCCAGCAAAAATACGTTTTAAATGCATCTGATAATTACAATCCTCAATAAATCAGCCTAGTGGCTTTACCCCCTTTGCCAATGACGCCATCTTGAACATGCACAATGACAACAAAACGAAAACAGCAATTGCCATCAAGTTTCGGCTCTAACGCAGTAAAGACAAGCACTTATATAAATAAATACAACGACAAAAAATTCCAAATACCACTTACCAATAACACCTCTACCCCAAAATCCAAGCTCCTGAACTAACCGACAATTAGAAACACTCCTCTACTGTGTTTTCCTACACAATCTTTGGCTTGCTGCCTCACCGGAAACGAATGGGAAGCCAATCTCTAGCAGGCATTGACGTCAATCGGTCTCGTTCTGACAGAGATCCGGTTGCCCTGGCAACCTTAAAACGACAGTATCTAGTACTTGGGTTTCCCCATCTTTTAAACCCGTTAACTTCATTGGTTTCTTCTAAAGTTTTAAGCTATTGCTCAGTTGAAGAGTACAATAATAATACAGAGCACAATGTGTCTGTTGACATATAAACACAGTTATTACTGATAGCAGGGTGAGCTCTCCATGTCTGTGGTGGGAGGGGTGATCTACTGGCGGCGTAGTGAAAAATCCCGACTTAGAAACTGTCAGTTAAAAAGATGCAACTCGAAAGTTTGAAACGTGCTATACTATGCTTAATTTTAAAATATTGACAATCAACAAAGTAAAGTCATAAGTTTGGTGAAATAAGTAGAGCCTTCTTAATTTTAGACCTTTCCGTATGTTTGTTGTAACTGTGTAATATTTATTTATTTTTATTTTAGACATTTCCGTATGTTTGTTGCAACTGTGTAATATAACTCAATTCTAAATCTTACGAAGCAGGAAAAAAAAAATGCATACCTCAATTGAAAAGTGACTTTCAAATACTCATTCCACTTCAAAGTGGAGACGAAGTATTTTTAGTGATCTCCACATGGGGGAATGAGGTAAGCATCAACAGCTGTGTCACGTTCAGGAATGAGTGTTCATCAACCTGTAGATATAAAATAGCTATAATGGCTCTTAAAGTAGGTACGTACCGCCAGTAAGCATACAGAGAGAGCGAGATCTCCATTGTCCCTCATTTTTGTCTCAAACTTTTGCTCTGTCCCTCCTCTCTGAAGATTTGGAGAGAAGGTGGTAGATTGCATTTAATAAATAATGATATTACTTACAGTTATATACTTCTTTTTATTTTAGAAAATACGTGTTATTTCACATTATCTTATTTTGTTAACTTTTCAAGTTAACAGTTCTAATATTTTTAAAAGTGTGCCGCCCCTGCATTGGTGCAATAATCAAGGAGCCTCAATCCTCAGCACTGGCAACAGTGAGGGGGGATACACAATGGGAGGACAGGAGTGGCCTTAGGTCAACTGGTGCCCTAGGTAAAAGACCTCCACAGCGCCCCCCACCACACCACCTGGTGCACCCATCCTGGTCTACCTACACCAAATAAATACTGGAAAAGCATCCCTGCTAGAGTGGCACCCTAGGCGGTCACCTAGTTGGCCTATGCCTATGGCCGGCAATGTGGGAGGATTACAAGTACACACACAGTAAAGTACAATTTCCCTTAAGAGCACACAGAGATCACAATCAGTCTGGGGCTGGTTTCTCCCTCTTTCTCCAGATCCCCAATAAAACTCCTCACTGGCAGAGCTATAGGGTTGAGATCTCAGCCGAGTGGCCAAGCCAAAACCTCCAACACCTTCTCTGTCCAACCAGTTCTTCATGACCCTGCCCAAGTAACTGACACACACACACTTTGAGATTTGATTGTTATACACACACACACACACCTGGGAAAGGCTGGCACAGGTTTACTAGCTATGCTATGCCCCCTTCTGCCACCAGCCAACTCTTTATCAACTACTGTAAGGCCCTTAACAAAGGGTGTCCAATCAAACTGTGTAATGTACTAACAATCCAAATAGAGGTCGGACCAAGCAAGGCTATTGGCGTGGCCTGTACAGTGTCACCAAATACATATGCAAGTAAATATGTCTCACAAATAGCCACAAAGATAGGTTTAAATATATTTAATAATAAAATAACAAGACAATACTCAATAAATCAACACAGCAACTTCAGAGTTCAAAATCACAGGAAATATTTTAAAACAACATTGCAGGACAGTCTCAAATAAATACAGAAAACATCTAAACTAATCTTTACTATATTCCTGTCTATATTTAAAAGAGATACTATGCTCTGAATCTTACTTTCAAGCAAGTGCAGATGTGATGATGAGTGGATGTTTCCAGGTCAAAGACAAAATACAAAATGCACTGTCTCTCTCTCTCTCTCTCTGAGAAAGTTATTAAATTAATATCACATTTGACTGCTGGGTTAGCCTGGATGACATCACTTTTTGTCACCTGCCTTCAGTTCCCAGGCTAAACCAGAAACTAATATAGCAATAACCCACGCCTGGGTGTGGGTAATGCTGCATCTACCCACGGTTGGTGTGGTTTGGTCACAAGGGCGAAGCCCGAGTGGCCAAACAAAGCCAACCGTGGGTAAATCCAGCATTACCCACACCCAGAAGTGGTTATTATATTATACAATGACATTATTTAAGAAAAAAAATAATTACTTTTCTTAAATAATGGCATTGTATAATGCCTCCTTGCTGCCCTTCCGCAGCTGTCTGGTATTCTGCGGCAGTTCTGATGTACTGCGCATGCGTATGCCTATGCAATACATCAGAGCTGTGGGCAAAAGCAACAGAGAAAGCAAGATCTCTGTTGCTTTTTACTGTTTTGCTATGTTAAATGGGTTTAACATAGCGAGACAGCTTTAAAAAAACCAACGGAGAATCTCCGTTGTTTATTTTAAAGCTGTCTCGCTATGTTAAACCCATTTAACATAGCGAGACAGTTTTGAAAAAAGCAACGGAGAAAGCAAGATCTCCGTTGCTTTTACAAACTGTTCACTATGTAAAATGGGTTTAACATGGCGAGACAGCTTTAAAATAAGCAACAGAGATCTCTGTTGCTTATTTTAAAGCTGTCTCGCTATGTTAAACCCATTTAACAAAGCGAGGCAGGTTTAAAAAAGCAACGGAGAAAGCAAGATCTCCGTTGCTTTTTACACACTGTCTCGCTATGTTAAAGGAGTTTAACATAGCGAGACAGCTTTAAAAAAAACAACAGAGATTTCCGTTGATTTTTTTAAACCTGTCTCGCTATGTTAAACTCCTTTAACATAGTGAGACAGTGTTTTAAAAAAGACTTATACTAATGGAAAAAGTCAGGGCAACCGGACCTTTTTCCATTAGTATAAGTCGATTTACAACGTGCATGCTGACCAATCAGCATGCATGTTTTGGAATATTAATGGGGGGTCATGGTATAATAGGATTTAACATCTCTGTGTGAGAAATACATAGCTCTCATATCTTTGCAGATCTTGGAAGTCGTAAAACAATAAAACGCTTACAAAACAATGCAGAAGGCACTTTAGTTCTAGACATCCTGTCTCCTTGCTGCATTGAAGCTAGCTTTTATAATAGTAATAAAATAATTTAATTTCAACTTATTTTCTTGAAGTTTTGCAAGTTAACTCTGTATGCTCCAGTTTCTACTATTAAAACATACATTTGTACAGGTATATAGTTTATATACATTTCTGTTCTTTTCCAGTAGGGTATACTGTGGACACATCCTTGAAGCTCAGTACTGTACAAACCCTGTTCAACACACACGTCTGTACCAATAGTTTAATATACACATAACATATAGTTCTGTATAAATCATATCAATATCCACAAATGACATAGAGTTATTTTCAAAATTCCAGCTAGCTGGTCTGGCAGAATTTCGGTTTGTCACAAAAAGTGTCCCTGATTACAACTGGATTTGTCTCAGATTCCGAAGTGAAGAGAAATTTGTGGGATGTTAATTAAAATAAACTGTTTATCAACCCAGGGAACTACCATACCAGGGAACTACCACATTGACAATATACTCCTAAGAGCTGACCAAGTTGTTCAAGACAGTGACCTAATTTTTCACCAACATGTGTATATTGTTGTAAGAAAGTCCTATAGTGCACAGGGATTGTGTCTAGATCTAGGGATGTCATCGTTACCTTTTACTCAGCCCTCATTGAGCCAGTCATTGAATATAATACCCCCTTTGGCATGTATTTGTCCAGACACATGCAACAATTGGAATGGCCACAGAGATACCTTACTAAAAGGATACAAGGCATAAACAGCATGTCTTACATGGATCAACTCAAAGCCCTGTCACTATACTGTATATCCTACAGACTGGGAAATGGTGATCAGTGTCTGGCACACAAGGCATCCTCCAACTCATTACTGATGGATTTACTGCAAATCAGCAAGTCAAATGGCATCAGAAATACTCGGTCTAGGGATCTAAGCCTCTTCTGCAACATCAACAGAACAATTTGGAGGAGCAGGTATATTTCGCAGAGGATACTGCTGCTATGGAACAGACTTCCCATCCGCATAAGCAAAGTTCATCCCTATCCATTTTCAAGCACAACTTAGATCAATGGATGAGAAACAGAAAATTTATCCTAGGACTACCCCCGTACTACTGATGGACAGATGCAGCTCCTAAATGCTTTAGCCAGTGCATGGGTCCCCTCAAATTATCTATGGTATGATCCCAGTTATTCCCATTAGGGATAATATATAATTATCCACCATGGGATGAGTAGGGCCAGTCTGTAACCAAATGGAATAGGTTATTTCAAGCACAAAAAGGGAAATTGGCTAGGCCTAAAATGTCCCACAAAGGCATCTACCCTAGTACTTACCTATGAACCTATAAGTAGCACATATCACAAAGCTACATGCACTTGCATCACTCATCCTCAATAAAAAACTCAACACAACATACTTCAGCACACTAATAGCATGTATATACCTTTCAACTCCAGCTTAGACTGTGCTATTCTGTACACATACATTTCAAATGTATCTCATTATGAGGAGCAATCCTCATTTTAAATTTTAAAAATTCTATGTTCCACACTGTTCTACATCATAGAGGCTTGGCACACATCCATTGTTGTTTTTATTGTCTTTAAGGATCTGCATCCAAAATCCAACTCTTTCCTCATTTACAGACCCCCCACCCACCCAGTTCATTATCATCCCATTCCACTTTCATTTATAACCTTCTGCTTGTGTTATGTATATGAACCTTAACTATGTAACTGTAAAATATCCATACAAATCAGGTAATCCTAAATCATTTTGTTCTATTGGGAGTTTCTGCTTGTTGCACTTCTTTCAACAAATACCCATGGTAAACAATACTGAATAGTAATGAAACATATTAATTCATCAAAAGGACACTTTATAAATAGTTAATAGTCATGCTGTGAGCTTCCCAGGTCAAGTAGTTTGTGTTCAAAATTTTGCCTATTTGTTCCACATTGAAAGAAAGCGTTTCCCACATTCTGAAAATGAAAGGTTGAGAGCTATGACTGTACTTACAACTATAATACCCACATCACTCTTTACTTCTTCCACCACCTGTTTCTATTACCACCTCCCTCTCTTTTTATCATTACCCTCCCACCCACCAAACCAACAAAACTAACAAACCACCACCACCTAACCTCCAACCTTTTACAGATAACCATCATTTACTCACCCTACAAACCTAGTTTAATCCTTGTAACATTGTAAATATATAAATATGCATGTATTATTAAGTTTTGCAGCTATTTAAACTTTGCTACTCTATATATTATGAGCCTCTCTTAGTTGATACAGTTGTACTTATAATAGCCAACACCAACACTCTACTTTATGCTTCATGTATTGTACTACCTTTAGTATTTCTACTGTAATTCTCGAGCTGTGGCTGGAATGGGTCCACATCAAATCAGTCCATTATGCTGTTCAACAAACATAAATAAAGTACATACCTTCTCCCACTTCCAGTAGGATTGTGGGATACTGCTCAGAAACACATGTATAGAAAACTGAAAGTGACAAAAAGGCACAAAATATAAACATATTAATAAAACAGTATACAATCTCCAGACTTTTATCTGTGATGTCACAAAAATCTACCTTTCAAAGTAATTTATTTTTGCATCTAAGAAAGACCAATGTAAGATGTGGACCTTCTTTTTTTAAAATATTGGTGCCACCAATATGTATGTCATGTAGTCTGGTTTTCTGTATACTAAACAGCTTTCAAATTGAGTGTTAATTGGATGAACAGGAAAAAACATGTGAAGCAGTAAATCAAGCCTAAAAATAGGAACATATCTCCAAAATATGTACAGTTAAGAAGTTTGAATGCCTCTCCCACATCTGCTTTAAATCATCTTAAGCATCGCCACTGCAATCTGTTCTCTCTGACCTATTCTACAACTGGGGCTAATTTTGCTCCTGATCTGATGTTCTCATTTCATTGCCTGTCGCACACTTTGCATCCTACTACCCATCTCAGGCACTTCATCTCCATCTCCTCCAGCTTCCACAACCACTCTGTTTTCACTGCCCTACATTTTGTTGCCGTACTGAAGCACTGCTCGTACCTCTGTTTTGTACACCTTACTTTTCTGATTCTTTAGTACTCTTTCATGATGTGCACCAATGGTTATTCAGCCATTTTTGGCGGCATACCTCTCAACCAGCCAGATTTTCGCAGAATGTCCAGATTTTTGCCTCACATTTTTTGTCTCTTCGTCATAAAATTTGTGGTTTTCCAGCAAACCACTGAGGACTGAAATCAGTAAATAATGAAAGTCATTTGTGTTTCAGACTTCATATTCTTCAGGGAATGCACACTAATGCAAATCATATTATTCTATCAACTTTCTAAATTTATAAGATTAATATTTAAAATCTGTCAATATTATATTTTGGGGCCTTTGTCCCACCATTATTTTTAGCTTTGTTCAGATTTCTTGCACTGATAGGCTGAGAGCTTTGTTTGGCAGTATGAATAATGTCAGTAGTAGACACTAACACTTGAAGTAAAACAACTTTAATTGTACACAAAATGGCAGCACAAACAGAATAATTGTTTAAGACTCATCAACTGACATGAACTCTAGACCAGCTGGCATGCCAGACTCTAAGCATTATGGGGATTTTGGCTTCTTAAAGATACAGTAGAATATTACCTATCCACAGTACATACATATAAAAAGCAAAACACACTTTTTGTGATTACACATACTACCACTGACACTTTGTGCCAGTTGGCAGTTGGCTACAGTATCTCTGAATCTAGATTTAACCTTCTTATTCAGACTTCCCTTTTCCTCAACCACATCACCCTAATAATTGGAGCTGTTAATCTGTTCCACTATTTTCCCTTCTATATCTATTTTCAGCTTCTTCTGATTTCTCTTATTTGCTGCCATGACCACTGTCTTGTCGGCACTCAGCTTCATTTCATGTGCCTTCTCATTTGCATTCCAGCCTCCTGTCATTTGCTGAAATTCTTGATCAGAGTCTGTATGTAGCGTCATTGTGTTTGCATGCTTCAGCTTTGTTGATCTTTCCTATAAAACCTGTTTGGAGATGCAATCCATCAGCAGTATGAACTGGAGTGGGCTCAGAGCCTGAGCCCAAATGCACACTCACTCCCATTGGAAAGTCCCTCTTTGAACTTGAACATTGTTCATATTTTCTTGAGTCATTGCACCCTTGACCATAGCCTGCACTAATTCTCCTAGTATTTCTGGAACTTTGAATCATCACAGGACTGTCTAAATTAGTTTTATTGTGACCCTTTCATATGGTTTCTCCAAATCTAGGAATACCCAGTTGGACTTTTTCCTCATCTCCGACTTCTTCTCCACTATTGGTAACACTGCAAACATCAGTTAAGTTATACTGCATCCTGATCTGAATTCAAACTGTTCAGCTCTCATCTAACTTTTGATTACTTTGCATGTTTGTTTTCATCCACCCCTTCAGCACTTTCAGGTACTATGGCAGGAGTATGATACCTCTGTACTGCCTGCACTTGTGAATATCCCTATTGTTCTGGCACAATAATGCTTATTTTCCAGTCAGCTGTGATACACGTCTGTCTATACTGTGTTGGGTACCGTCAGTAGCCATTTTTCTTCTAACGGGACCAGCGTCTTAATCATATCTGACAAGACTTCATCTGACCCTGCTTCTTTCCTTGTCTTAATTTTCCTTAGTTCACTTCATACTTATTTAGGATGAGTTTTCATTACACTTTCATAGTAGTTTGCATATGTGACGCTAAAGCTTCTGTGAGGTTTTCATTTTTCTGGAAGTTTTTGAAGTACTGCTTCCATTTGCCCTTGATGTCCTATAGACTGGTAAGCATATTGTTACTGGTATCCCTTATGAATAGTTTCGGCTGACTATCTTAGCTTTCTGTCACTGCCTTCTGACCTGATAGACTTTCTTTTAGCCATCTGCTGAGACACTTTCGGGAAGCTGGTGGAATTTGTCTGATGCATTGTACTTTGACACTGTGACTGCTGGCTTATCCATCTAGTATTCCCTTTTAGTCTGATCAGTCTTTTCTATCTCCCTCTTCTTCTTGCATTCCTTTTATCACACACAGTCATAAACACACTAATTAATTAAAACACTTTTAGATAACTATTTGTTAGAAATTAAGACTTCCAAAGTATTTATACTAACTACATCCAATATGCTGATAAGCTGTAGCAAATTCTCTTTCATGAGCTAGGGCTATGGGAACGCCTGAAAATCAAGAAAGTAAAATGTAGCACATATAGGAGCCCATATTTCCCACCACTATAATCTTCATTGTTATTTCTATGGCCCAATGCAGATAGAAATGGAACATTCACATAGGCATCCCCTTTCTTATGTATTCAGTATCAACAAAACTGTTCTTTGATAGCAAGGAATATTTAACTAATCCATTTTAAAATATAGTTTGTAAAAATAATTGCTGGGCATCCTAAGGTACTCACATCACATATTGGAGATATTTTAAAATATGCCTAAGAATTAATAGTGTCCTCCCTCTTAATTAATCGTCCTTCCCAGTGTATTAATTCTTGTAGCACATTTTCTTATATCTTCTTTATCTTTCCATCACTGACTTGTTTCTCTGCTAAGTCACTTTCCAGAAGTTGGTCAAGTTTCTCTTTTACTTTGTTCTTTGGCATGACTTATAGGAGCACATAAGACCCCTTCTACCATTAGCATGGGTCTATGGCTTAGACGAGAGTAGACCTGGATCTAAACCCTTTTAGCCCCAGCAACTAACTATGCCACTTTTGTCAATGTTAGTTGTGATGATTAAATGACCTGGAGCCAATTTGTATATCACCAAGTGGCTAGCACTGATTTGGCATGCAGTCTTTGGTTCACGCCCTGCTGTGACAGGCCACCAAATGTTTGCTTATTGTTTTTAGCTAGTTTTCTGCATGTGTATATTTCTTCAGATTTGATATTGTTTATTGAGAGCAGCCAGAAGGAAATTAGTAAGTATTTTGTGTCATT